>NC_089231.1:59652893-59833241 GCF_963924675.1 Phocoena phocoena | reverse complement strand
AGAGTAAAAAATGTCAGTTAATATAAAATACAAAATAATGAAGTTATTCAAAGAAAGGGTGAATTTAATAGAATATGCTTCATTCGTGTTATTTTTCATAATGGAAAGGTGTTATCTATGCTATTCGTGGATATTGTGTTTCTTTGGTAAGCTCCTGTCTATTTGTCAGATGTAGATATGGAACAGCAGAAGCAGGAGGAGTGATTGAAACGGATGAGTCAGCTACAGTCATTCCAGCGTAAGAAGGAATGATGCCATTAGCAAGAGTGGACAGCAAGTGGTAAGTGAAGTCGCCATGGGGAGCTTTACTGATCTCGCCAGTTAACTAATATCCAAGCATCTGTTCCTAGATAACAAAGTAGCCAAATGTCCTTAAAAGAAGAAAGCAAATCCCACATATACTCCCTCTTCTCTCAAGGAGTCAAACCCTTGGCAACACCACTAATTATAGGGAGTTAGTAATAAGACATACGTCCAACTGTGGTAAGAGACCAGACTAACACATCTCCATGACTGCACACAAATAAATGCATACAAACCATAGAGGCCACTTTATTCCTGGAAAAGACTCCAAGTCTCAAAGTCAGCCTCGTTAAGGAAGACAGGAACCTAAATGCCCCCTGATAGAACAAGTGCAGCTTCCTTGCAAGAAAAAGAAACTCGCCCCAATGACCACCGGCTCAGGTTTGAATCAATTTGGTCTGTTCAACTGTGTCCTGACCAAGAATCAACAGGTCACCAGCCCAAGGCCTGGATCTCCTAGTGGGATCAAGGCAATATTCTTTTACTTTGGGGTCTGGTAAAATTTCCAACATTCTAGAGAGGTGCAAAATGTCAGTTATTGAACTGGTAGAGTTATTGAAATCCTAGGACAGTGTAAAGCATGTGACATCGGTGACGTGCAATAAAAAGAGTGAGGATCAAAAAGGGAACCAGATGAAAGCCATGGCATCAGTATCTTTGTAACCTGTTTTGGTGTAAGGGCATTAATCAATTTTGTGGCTCTTATATTTTTTGTGTGACCATTTTGCATTTAAAGAGTCAGCATATCGAAGGGAATTAATATGTTAGACTTGGGATGCCTAAAAGTGCTGGGGTAACTTTGTAATATAGGGTTTTTATTGATTGGGAACATTTATTTTGTTGAATCTATAGTATTTATTAGTTGTAAGTAATTGTAAATATTTAGGGAAAAGTTGATTGTCTAATATACAAAAAATGTTAATTGTTTAATGAATTCCTAAGATTAACAACTGGGACGTTGCTTAAATTACAATTAGTAGTGACTATTCCTCTCCATGCACAGATGCCCCTCTGACACTAAGAAATCCATCAGCATGGAAAATGGAAAGCCAGTGCTTTTCTAACACATAGTGAAATACTCAGAAACATGATAAAAATAAATGTTCATCTTTGCCCCAGCTACAATTATCACATGAACCATCTGTGGTCTGTGTGCCATACTTCGGGAAATAACCCCTGAGCAGAAGGTTCTGGAACCTAGGGAAATACTCAGAAACATGATAAAAATAAATGTTCATCTTTGCACCAGCTACAATTATCACATGAACCATCTGTGGTCTGTGTGCCATACTTCGGGAAATAACCCCTGAGCAGAAGGTTCTGGAACCTAGGGGGTAATAAAGAGCATTGATCTACACCTTAAATTTCTAGGCTACAAGTACCTCTTTCTGGAAGCTCCTATTAGGTACCAGAATTGGAACCTAAGTCAGAGATACAGAATTATCCTTGAAACCTACTAGCTTAAAGTAACAAATATGTATTATCTCACAGTTTCCGAGGGTCAGGAATCTGGGAGCAGCTTAGGTGGGTGGTTCTGAAAAGGTCAGATTTCCTGATTAAAAAACTGGGGGAACAGGGTGTCAAATACAGAGGCGGTGAAAAGGATCTCCCCAGGAGAGAGAAAGCAAACCCACCTGTTCATCCCTGATACCGTCCTAAGCCTGGGACTTCAGATATGGTTCCTGCCCCCAGAACCTGTCTCTTGAAGGCTTGTTTCTTTGAATTTGGTGAAAGGGAGGTGAGAATGGGTGTGGAGATAAATGCATTTATAGGTATGAGGGTGGATCATTTATTTTTCCTGCTAAGGAGGAAATAAAGCCATTGTTGCAGTGTACATAGTTCGAGTAGACAGTCCTGGATTATTTGATGGGGAGTTGGAAAGGAAAGATGGACACCATAAATATACTGCGGCAATAATATGCCCATTTGCATATTTTTTTTTCTAGCAGCTCTCAGCAGCTTGGGTATATTAAAGAAAGCAGATGGTTAGGTTTCTTTCTTTGTTTATATTTAAAGTGTGTTTCTTATAGGCAGTATGTAATTTGGTCTTGCTTTTTTAATCCAATCTGATAATCTTGGACTTTTAATTGGGGCATTCAGCCCAGTTACATTTTAATGTGATTACTGATGTAGTCAAGTTTAAATCTACCATCTTGCTTTTTGTTTTCTATTTTTCCCATCTGTCCTTTGTTCCATTTTTTCTCTTTTCCTGCCTTCTATTGGATGAATCAAGTCTTTTTTATGATTCCATTTTTATTCCTCTGTTGTAGCCGTAACTCTTTGTTGTGGCATTTTGGTGGTTGCCGTGGGGTTTAGGATTTAATCTTTAACTTATCACTGTTTGCCTCCAAGTGATATCCTACCACTTCTGCACCAGAAGAATCTTACAGCAGGATACTTGTGTTCATCCCCTCTATCTTCATGCTATTGTTGTGATACTTTTTCCTTCTACCTATGTTATAAACTACACACCACATTGTTATTATGTTTTAAAGTTAAACAGTCAATTATTTTTAAAGGATATTTAAATAACAATAAGAAAAGCCTTTTATATTTATCCAGGTACTCACTCTTTTCAGTGCTCTTCATTCCTTTGTATAGATGCAGACTTCCACCTGAGAAATAGCCTTCATTTCTTATATGCATAGATCTTCTGGTGATGAATTTTTCAACTTCTGTATATCAAAAAGTGTCTCTATTTTACCTCTGTTTTGGTAAATATTCTTGCTGGGTACAGAATTTCAGGTTGACAGTTCTTTTTTTTTTTTTTATGCGGTACGCGGGCCTCTCACTGTTGTGGCCTCTCCCGTTGTGGAGCACAGGCTCCGGACGCGCAGGCTCAGCGGCCATGGCTCACGGGCCCAGCCGCTCCGCAGCACGCGGGATCCTCCCAGACCGGGGCACGAACCCGCGTCCCCTGCATCGGCAGGCGGACTCTCAACCACTGCGCCACCAGGGAAGCCCCAAGGTTGACAGTGTTTATTTCATTCAATACTTTACATTATTGCTCCACTATCTTCTGGCTTGCATTGTGTCCCAAAAGAAGTCTGCTGTAATTTTTATCTTTTGCTGCACACGTTCCGCACCCGCCCCACACCCACCCCTGCCCCCCGCCCGGTTGCTTTTAAGATTTCCTGGGATTTATTGCAGGGATGCAAGGATTCTTCAACATATGCAAATTAATCAATGTGATACACCATATTAACAAATTGAAGAAGAAAAACCATATGATCATCTCAATAGATGCAGAGAAAGCTTTTGACAAAATTCAACACCCCTTTATGATAAAAACTCTGCAGAAAGTGGGCATAGAGGGAACCTACCTCAACATAAGAAAGACCATATACGACAAACCCACAGCAAACATCATTCTCAATGGTGAAAAACTGAAACCATTTCCTAGATCAAGAACAAGACAAGGATGTCCACTCTCGCCACTATTATTCAACATAGTTTTGGAAGTCCTAGCCATGGCAATCAGAGAAGAATAAGAAATAAAAGGAATGCAAATTGGAAAAGGAGGAGTAAAACTGTCACTGTTTGCAGATGACATGATATTATACATAGAGAATCCTAAAGATGCTACCAGAAAACTACTGGAGCTAATCAGTGAATTTGGTAAAGTTGCAGGATACAAAATTAATGCACAGAAATCTCTTGCATTCCTATACACTAATGATGAAAAATCTGAAAGAGAAATTAAGGAGACACTCCCATTTACCACTGTAACAAAAATAATAAAATACCTAGGAATAAACCTACCTAGGGAGACAAAAGACTTGTATGCAGAAAACTATAAGACACTGATGAAAAAATTAAAGATGATACAAACAGATGGAGAGATATACCATGTTCTTCGATTGGAAGAATCAACAATGTGAAAATGACTATACTACCCAAAGCAATCTACAGATTCAGTGCAATCCCTATCAAACCACCAATGGCATTTTTTACAGAACTAGAACAAAAAATCTTAAAATTTGTATGGAGACACAAAAGACCCCAAATAGCCAAAGCAGTCTTGAGGGACAAAAAAGGAGCTGGAGGAATTAGACTCCCTGACTTCAGATTATACTACAAAGCTACAGTAATCCAGACAGTATGGTACTGGCACAAAAACAGAAATATAGATCAATGGAACAGGATAGAAAGCACAGAGATAAACCCATGCACCTATGGTCAACTAATCTATGTCAAAGGAGGCAAGGATATACAATGGAGAAAACACAGTCTCTTCAATATGTGGTTCTGGGAAAACTGGACAGCTACCTGTAAAAGAATGAAATTAGAACACTCCCTAACACCATACATAAAAATAAACTCAAAATGGATTCTCCTGTAAGACCGGACACTATAAAATATAAGACCGGACACTATAATACTCTTAGAGGAAGAACATTCTTTGACATAAATCACAGCAAGATCTTTTTTGATCCACCTCCTAGAGTAATGGAAATAAAAACAAACAAATGGGACCTAATGAAACTTCAAAGCTTTTGCACAGCAAAGGAAACCATAAACATGACAAAAAGACAACCCTCAGAATGGGAGAAAATATTTGCAAATGAATCAACGGACAAAGGATTAATCCCCCAAAATATATAAACAGCTCATGCAGCTCAATATTGAAGAAACAAACAACCCAATCCAAAAATGGGCAGAAGACCTAAATAGACATTTCTCCAAAGAAGACATACACATGGCCAAGAAGCACATGAAAAGCTGCTCAACATCACTAATTATTAGAGAAATGCAAATCAAAACTACAATGAGGTATCACCTCACACCAGTTAAAATGGGCATCATCAGAAAATCTACAAACAACAAATGCTGGAGAGGGTGTGGAGAAGACGGAACCCTCTTGCACTGTTGGTGGGAATGTAAATTGACACAGCCACTATGGAGAACAGTATGGAGGTTCCTTAAAAAACTAAAAATAGAATTACCATATGACCCAGCAATCCCACTACTGGGCACATACCCAGAGAAGGCCATAATTCAACAAGAGTCATGCACCCCATTGTTCATTGCAGCACTATTTACAATAGCCAGGTCATGCAAGCAACCTAAATGCCCATCGACAGACGAATGGATAAAGAAGATGTGGTACATATATACAATGGAATATTACTGAGCCACAAAAAGGAACGAAATTGGGTCATTTGTAGAGACGTGGATGGATCTAGAGACTGTCATATAGAGTGAAGTAAGTCAGAAAGAGAAAAACAAATATCATATATTAACGCATATATGTGGAACCTAGAGAAAAGGTACAGATGAACCGGTTTGCAGGGCAGAAACAGAGACACAGATATAGAGAACAAACGTATGGACACCAAGGGGGGAAATGGCGGGGTGGGGTGGTGGTTTGATGAATTGGGAGATTGGGATTGACATATATACACTAATATGTATAAAATGGATAACTAATAAGAACCTGCTGTATCAAAAACTAAATAAAATTCTAAAATTCAAAAAAAAAGAGAAAAAAATGGTCATATGTGATATGTAAACAAACAAACAAAAAAAGATTTTCTCTTTGTCACTGGCTTTAAACAATTTGGTGATGATGTACCTTGGTGTAGCTTTCTTCATGTTTCTGGTGTTTGAGGTTTATTAGGCTTCTTGAATCTGTGGGTTTACAATTTCCATCAAGTTTGGAAAATTTTACCATTACTTCTGCCTCTCTTCTTCCCCCACTTTGGGGCGACATCAGCAGTTCACTGATACTTTGATCATTTTTGTTCAGTCTTTTCTCTCTGTGTGTTTTATTTTGAATGATTTCTACTGATGTCTTACGTTCACTATTTTTTTCTTCTGCAGTCGAATTTGCTGTGAACCCCCTTTAGAACATTTTTTTAAAATCTCAGGCTTTGTAGTTTTCATCTCTTGAAGTTCTACTTGGATTTTAAAAAATATCTTCCATGTTTTTGCTTAAATATGCTAAATCTTTTCTCTGGCTTCTTGGTCATCTGGAATAATGTTATAAAATAACTGTTTTAATGTATTTGTCTACCAATTCTATCATCCATATTATTTCTGGGTTAGTTTCACTGGATTGTTTTTTCTCCTCTTTTCTTGTGTGTCATATTTCTCTGCTTCTTTGTGTGCCTGGTAATTTTGGATTGCATGCCAGACACTGTCAAATTTACTTTCTTGGGTGCGGGATATTTTTGTATCCCTATATTCTTGAGTTTTGTTCTGTGGTGCAGTTAAGCTACTTGGAAACAGTTTGATCCTTTTGGTTATTGCTTCGCTAGGCAGGACTACAGCTGTGTTTAGTCTAGAGCTAATTTCCCCACTTGCTGAGGCCAAAGCTTTCTGGGTTCTCTATCCAATGGGAATAGGAGCTATACGGCTCCGTGTGAACTCTGGGTATTCTTCCTTCCAATCTCGTTGAGTCGTTCTTTCTTTGGCCTCAAGTCCTTTCCATGTTTATCCTGATCAGTACTTAACTGAAGACTTGATTGGGACAGTGCAGATGTTCAGAATTCCTTCTCTATGCATCATCTCATCTCTGCTGCTCTGCCCTGCAAACTCTAACCACCCTGGCTTTTTTGAACTCTCACTTCAAATAAGGGAGACCACTGGGTTACACCTGGATTCCCCCTTCCTGTACCCATTACCTGGAAATTCTTTCAAGGCTGTTAGCTGGGGGATCCTAGGGTTCATCTAACTTGTTTCCTGTTCCCTTCATTATTTGATGTCCAGTGTCTTGAGAACCACCTTAAAAAATATTTTTCCCCCGGTTTTTTATTTGTTTCAATTAGGAGGGTATATCTGGTCTTTGTTACTCTAACTTGTCTGGGATTGGAAGTCCTGGATGGCGTTCTCTAAATCTGACCATCTGGAGGATAGATATGATGGAACTATAAGGAGTCAAGAGCACTGAGGGTGCTGGTAAATCTGGATGAAGTGATGCATCACAGGGCTTAGGCTGTTCTGGGAAAGAAGGTAAGAAGGGGAGGCTCGCCCAGAGAATGGCCTGGAGGGCTTCATAAATTCAAAGAACAAGGACAGCAGGGATATGGCAAAGAGGAAGCTAGCAGCTGAAGAGGCTGGGGTCAGAATTTGGCAAGTTGAAGATTTCAGAGGTGAGGCCGTTCCAGGTGACCAGCTGCAGGCTCTGGCCATCCATCAGCTTGAGTGGAGTATGAAGGGCAGCTGTTGAAACTGAGGAAGCATCTACTTGGGGGAGGTCCAGAGGGGCCATTTCCTCGGGAGGTGGGGGGAAGAGAGCCTCATGGTAATCAAGGCTATGGGGTAAGTTCCTTTACATATCAATAAAGGTTCCTTAGGGCACAGTAAAAGTGACTAGAGGTAATGTCAGCAGAAGAAGCTGGTAGGAAAAAAGTACAGCGGGACGGAATGGACAGCACATGACAGGAGTGACCTTGACAGACAGGCTTAGCATCCAGGGATAAGATTTACTGTGTCCAGCTGACCAGCCCACAGAAGGAGAGGTCCAGCTGGGGTGGGGGTCCGGGGTGGGATGGCAGGTGGCGGCCGGCCTCCAGATGGCCTCAAGGATTCTCACATCCTGGGATTTGTGCCCCAGTGTATCCCCTCCCACACGGAATAGGGCAGACTTCTGTGACCAATAGGATATGGTGGAAATGACAGGGCATGACTTCCAAGGCCAGGTCATAAAAGACCTCTGCCTTGCTTCCTGGGTCACTGGGAGAAGCTGCCATCATGCTGCAAGGACACTTGGGCAGCTTGTGAAGAGGCCCATGCGGAGAGGACTGAGGCCTCCTGCCAATGACCAGCCCCGACTTGCCAGGTGTGTGTGAGCCACATTGGAAGTGGATCTCCCTGCTCCTGTCAAGCTCTCAGATGACCACAGCCCTGACCCAACACTTGGACAGTCTCTGCATGAGTGACCTTAGAGGCAGAACCATCCAGCAAAGCCACTCCTGAATTTCTGACCCATGGAAACTGCAAGAGATAATCAATGTTTATTGGTTATATAGTGTTTGAATTTTGGGGCAACTGTTATTCAGCAGTAGGTAACTGATGCTGATTTTGGTACCCAGAACTGGGATGTCTTAACAAAACCTAAACATATAGGCATGAGTTTGCATCCACACAGTGAGCAGCTGGAGGACAGCTTATGCTCAGTGCCGGTCACTGCTGGGTCGCCTGGTTGGCTTGGGGTAGCAGCTGGGCCTCCTGAGAGCATTGGGCACAGGATGACCCCTGGGGCCCACCTACCTGAAAACACACAGAGAATGGAATCTGGGAAATGCAGTCTAGTGAGGCCAAGTTGACACATTACAGACACCACAGCACCTGAACTGAAAGCTGTCACAAGGCTGACCTTGAGCACGACCGTGTCAGGAAGTCAGGGGGGCTTTCACACCTGGCTTTCACAGCCATCACAGGACACAACAGTGAGGGGAACCCTGGGCACAGAGAGAAGACAGAGAAGGAACACATAGCCGAGAGGTCGGCCTCTTTTGTTTGCAAAGGGCAGAGACCTTTGCTGTGTCTGGAAGGTGACGGGAATCCTGACCTGCAGGAAGGCCTCATGGGAGATGAGAAACAGCCACCAGATGTTCCTGCTCTCCTATCACTATTTCTGCTAAGAGCTGAAACCGAGGGAAAGGAAGGTAAAAATCCTAGAGATTCACAAGTCTGGAGGAAACCACTGCTCCCACGTGAGATGGGGTTTGATCACGTAGGGGTGGATGTGAGCCGCGTCTGCACACTCAGGCTCAGGTGGCTTCAGGCCCTGCGGAACCGGCTTTTTCTTTCACCTGAGGAGTGAAGACCACCGTGACCTTGTCCAAGAGGACTGAGGGTGCCACTTCCCTCACAGCCCTGCCTGTACACAAAGTGTGCGGCCGGCCACAGGCATCCGCCCCCATTCCTGTACCCCGGAGAGTTAGACAGCAAGTGCTTTTTATCTTTTAGGAGCCCGTCCAAGAGAGTGGGGTGGGGATGCTGAGAGGCCACTGTCCACGGCGACCTGGGCAGTGAGGGGCTTGGTCTAGACTCACTGGGCTGCGGCCAGCTCCTCCCGAGTGCGTGGATCGTGTAGTCAGAGTGCAGGAGAGCAGGGAAGGCCTTGGATGCAGGGTCGGCCTCGGGCCCCTTGATGGACAACCTTTGATCTTGTCGTTCTTAGTCACTGAGATCCCCAGAGTGGGCAGGAAGCCCCCCATTTTCCAGAGTGGGTGATGGGCTGTCTCCTGTCTCAGGACGAGGGGCACTTCCTATCCCGAGTGTCATAAGAAGGATGTGGTGCTGGGGCCACTGCCCCTACCTCCCCCCAGGCCCTGGAGGCACCTGGCACTGACGAGCCTGGGTGACACTGGACAAGTTATTTAACCTTTTGTCTCCAGCTGTCCGATGGCTCGATGGCTCCATACTGTCCCTGATCACACTGTTGGGTTGGGGAGTAGATCTGCTGCCACTTGGGAAAACGCCTGCACAGTTTCCAGCACAGAATGGGCGTTCGCCAAAGGTCCGTCCCCACCATCTACTGGCCATCACTTCACACAGCCTGGCGCTCAGTTTAAACTCAGTGTTCGTCCTCGGCCCGGCTTCCTCCTTCTTCACAGGCCAGGAAAGCCCTCGGGCTGCGGTCTTTCCATCCTACAGGAAACGTCTTGTCCAGCTTGGTGTCCTGCTCAAATGCACCCTGACTGTGGGACCCTCTAAAGAGCATTCTCTCAGCAAGTTTCAGGTTTGAATGAGGCTTGGAGAGGACAGACATGACCCCCAGGCCACTGAGATCAAACAGAGAAAGACAGAGGCTGCTCCTGGTCAGAAAGTCGCCGCCCTGGTGTCTGGCCCAGAGCTCCCTGTAACGGCCTGCCCGCCGGTCAGAGTTCACCGGCTCTGGCTTCTGGGCTTGTGCACCCAGGGAGGCTCCCAGGATGGGCCTCGATCTCTCACTGACAAAAGTTCTCTCTCCAGAGTCCCAACTCTACCTGCTCCAGGCCAGCAGACCCGGGCACGATCTCTCTGCCAGACGCCCAGAGTGACCGGAGCTGCCCCCGCCGGGGCGCCAGGACAGTAGGCAGACACCACACTGGTCACGGGTCTTTATTTATTGAGTTGAGAATTCACACAAGGTAGCATCATACAGTAGTAAGTCATGTCCAGGGCTGGATAAAAATGATCGTCACTCACCGTGCTTCACGAAAATTTCTTTTAATGAATAAATAATTTGATGAAATCAAAAATATTTACAATATAAACACATGGCAAAGCTTCAGGTCTGTGAATCTGATCATCGATCTCCGCCTTTCTGAACTGAATGCCTCCCAAGCTTTCCCCTTGGGAACAATACAAATCTGATAGAAACAACAGCTCATACATCTCTTTGTTCGTTATATGTTTATCTGTTAGTCTTGGAAAGCTACATATATTATGTGACATGTTAAAATACAAATTTTAACTAAAATAATATATTATCATAATGCCAGGTAGCATTCTCCACAGAACGAAAATGTACACTCAGTTGTAACAATAACAAAGGTTCACGGGCCACAAAATAATACCCCAAAGGTACAAATTCCTTCATAAGAATATAATTGTGCTCTTCAGTTTACCAGCTGTCCATGCTGCTCTACGGAGCTGGTGCCTAGGAGGACAGGGTTGGACCACTGGATGCTGAGGGTAGTTTTCCGTCAGGCAGCAGCAGTATTGGGAATCGGGCAGGGCAAGCAGTTTTATAAACACTTTCTTGGGCTCTTCAAAAGAGCCAATTAGGCAAAGCAAAATAAGCATATCGAGAAGTCTTCATCTCATCGGCACAAACACCATGGCACGTCCTGGCTTTGCAGGATGAAAGGTTTGTGTGCAGGGCTGTGTACGCCGTCAGCCAGCATTCAAGTATTCTAGGGCTACCTCATAGCAGAACTTGTACTGATCCTGGAACACAGAAGGGACAAAATGTCAGCGTGGCCATAGCGGGATGCAGTTTCTCTGAAAGCAATGATGCCAGATTAGGGTTTTAATTGGAAGCAATCAAACTGAGAAGGATGTGAATCAGAAGCGAACTGGGAAGTCATGGTCCTGAACCAGACACATATTCGTCGTTTGTAGATGTTTCCCACAAGGCCGATGAAAGAGGTATTTTGATATCTATGCTCATTAGAATTCCTGGAAAGTTCTAGACAACTGCAACACATATCTCTGTTTGTCCACACGTATGTGTTCACCTGTTACGTCAACATCCTGAGTACAAATTATTGGAAAGCCAAGAGGTGGAAGGAAAGATAATGAGGGCTGGGGACATGCCTTCATGATTTGCTCAGCAAATAAACGTGGCTTCACTCCTGGACCGGCTTTACCTCTGACTGTCAGTCAGCAGGATTTCCTCCATTTTATGAGAGTTTATTAAGCACCTGTTAAGTACCAAGTGTCTTGACCTGGTCCCTGACTCTGAGAAGTCCATGTCCAACAAGGAGGATGAGACGGGCACCCAATGGCACTCACGAGGCAGAGCTGAGCAGGGCCCACGAATGCTCCCCAACGTGGGTGCAGTGGAGGAGGGAGCTGAGCTTCTTAAGGAAGATGTGCAGGGGGTGGCAGGTAATGGGGGAGCCTGAGGATGAGCACGTGAGCGGGGGGGCGGTGGTTATGTGTCCTGGTTTGCCCGGGACAGTCCCAACTGATGCCTGTTGTCCTGGCGTCATCGTGACTTGTAGGCCCTTTCACTCTCAAGAGTGTCCCAGTTTGAATGATAAAGTACGTGGTCCTCCTAGCAAGCATCCCAGGTGGAGGCGACAGGATAAGGAAAGGCACAGAGTGGGGACGTCTGATGCCCTCTGGGAGCCACATACCAGTTCTTAATCGGGCAGTGAGCTCATCTCTCTTGAGCACAGAATTCTCAGATCCTGGACCATGGCCTGAGCAAGCCCCATGTGAGGTCCTGGCCCAGGTGGGGTTTCAGGTGGGAGGGGAGGGCCTTCGGCACCTGTGTTTAAGCCGTGAGCTGACCGATGCTCACCTGGGTGTGGCCTCTGAACCGAGCAGACAGACACGGGGGTTGAGGACGCCTCCGTCTGCCCCCTGGCAGCAGCCCAGTCACTCAGCAACTGGCAGGCCCCCCTCCCCCTCAGTCGGAGGGAGGCTTTCACCAGCCGTGTGGTCAGGACCACCGTCTCACATCCAATATGATGGCCACGACCAAGGAAATGCACCTCTTACTTTGGGGTTTGCCAGATTGATTAAAAAAAGGAATTTCCTTTTTTGTTTGATATGGGCCTAATTAGTCATCGCAATTTTCTTCCTCCACCTACATTTTGTTCTCGAAATGCCCCTCTAAACCAACCTATTTATTTGAAGACAAGGGCCATGGTCTCTCCCTCCATGGATAATACACCATCCTTAGCAAAGAGCCTGGCACACAGCTGGGGGTCAGACATTGGTTGTGTATGTAAATGGTGACCCAGAAAATGGGTTTAGCAGCTTTTGAGTCAACCCATTTAACATTCAAGGCTAGAGACTGGGGAATTCAAGATATAGCCTCAGCCCTCAGGATCCTACAATCTAGAGGCGAAGACAAAGTAAACAGATCATTCAACACACCGAAGGTGCCATGAAACTGAACATCAATGTCATTAACACCCGCCAGCCTAAAATACAAAAGACAGACAAAATCAAGTGCTGGTGAGGTTGTGGAGAAACTGGAATCCTCCTACACTGCTGGTAGGACTGTAACATGGCGCAGCCCCATTGGACGACCATCTGGCGGTCCCTCCGAAGGGTCACCCTATGACCCAGTGATTTCGCTCCTAGGAGCACACCTAAGGGCACTAAAAATATGTGACACTAAAACTTTCTGATTCACATTCCAGGATTTATTTCAGGGTTTGATACTTTCATTTTCAGAATATCTAAAAGAGATCATTTGAATTTCAAAATTCTTATGCTGTCAGCTCACTGGGCCGACGCTGGCTATGGAGTGCTCCAATCACTTCTCTGTTTTTGTGAATCACACAGACAATTCTTTTTTTTTTTTTTTTTTCATGGAAAACTAAGAGATCAATCCCTTCTTGCAATTAGTTTCGGCGCCAACGATGAACCATGCTCTTAACACAGAAAAATGCACTTAGAGGGCCGTGTGGCTGCCGGTCTCAGGTCACAACGCAGGTGAGGAAACCAGGAAACCAGGGTTGAACCCCTCGGGTTCATCCTGAGGGATGGCTGTGGTAGGGGCGTCACTGAAAGTACCTGGTCATAGGCATGACTATGGTTTTCAAAATGAATTCTTTCTCTCATTTTATCCCTCCTAAGCAAGCTGCCAGCCCCCAGAGACTCTGTGATGACTGGTTTCTGAACCAGAAAAATAAGGGGAACGAGCAGAAAGGCCATGAATCGCTGCGTCTCCTCCCCCAGGCACCTCGAGAAATGCCTGAAATCTTCCCACACTGCAAACGGATTACACTTGATCACCAGGTATAGGCCCGTCTTTGGTGGTTTCCTCTCTCAGGTTCCTTGCTTTTCAACAGTATAATTAAGCCCCACGAGCTAGCTCTGTGCTTCAGGGAAAAAAGAACTTTGATGCCTTGGGCCCAGAATCTCCCGATTTGGGTGACATTATCTTTGTGCTGGACTGTAACCAGGGCAACAAGCTACTCCTCTCGAAGACCCCTGACCTCACCTTCACTCCAGACCCACCTCTTATTTCCACAAAAGGGGAGAAAGTGAAGTTTGAAAGGGCACCCAAAGTGAGGTCACGCTTTAAAGGTCCCTGCTCTCGGAGGGGCGGCACGAGGCCACGGTGTCAGTGGGCGGCTGCAGAGGGCTCCCCTGAAGGGCTGGACGGTGCCTTTGTCAGCACGGCAGCCTGTGTCTGCAGAATGGGGCCCTACGGTCAGTCTGTCGCTTCAAACACCCCACGTCGCCTAAGAAGATTCAAAGAGAAGAGTCTGCATGGCTCACCTGGGGCAAAGTTTCCCTCCCACGCGCACCTGCTTTTTGAAACTAGCACCAGCTTCAGTTTCGGCTGGATCCTTGCTGACAAATCCTTCAGTCTGGAAAAAAATTCTTCTGACTGACGCGCCTGTCAGGAGGGGAAGTGGTCCCCTTGTGCCAATAATCCTGGGTAGGACCGTTTGGTTCAACGTTCCCAGTGAGTCACACTGGGTGACCAACCACTGTGCCCAGGAGACACCTGGGAGGCAGCTGCCCATCTCTGACGATGGGTGGGTGGGTCATTACCCTCATTATAGCTCTGAAAGAGTCGGAAGCACCTCCTCCCTCAAAGCCCATGAACAGTCCATGCAGCTGCTTCCCTATGCAGACCTGTTAGCCTGTAGCCGCCGCCTTCTGGGTCCCAGGGAGCAACTCAGGGTGACACGGGTCCAGGTACAGAGAAGAAAAGTCTGCTCGCCCAGCAAATGTTTACTGGGCCCTCCTTGGAGCCAGGAGCTCAGCTGGGGCTGGCGGGCAGGGGTGGGCTCTGCCTCCGGGGCATCAGAGTCTGGGGTGGGTGGGGGCACAGGGCATTCACACAGACTCCTCAGGAGCAGGGAGTGTGACCGCAGGTCAGTGGGCTCAGGGCTGCGAGCCTGGGGGGATGCGTGGCAGGGCCTGGCCCCGGGGGACGTGGATGCCACCAGTGTCCCAGAGACGGGCCACATGGCCGGTGGGGGCACAGCTCAGGGACGTGAGTGAGCCTCTCTGACACCCCCCCCCCGAGGCCTACATCCTCTGCTGCAACACACACACCCACACACACCTACACACACATGCACACCCGCCCACACGTGCACACCTACACACACCCACACACACCTACACACACAGCCCCACATACACAGCCACAGGCACACACACCCACACATGCACACCTACACACACACCCACACACACCTACACACATGCACACCCGCCCACACGTGCACATCTACACACACCCACACCCACACAAACCTATACACACAGCCCCACATACACAGCCAGACACAGGCACACACACCCACACATGCACACCTACACACACACACCCACACACACCTACACACACATGCACACCTGCCCACACGTGCACACCTACACACACCCACACCCACACAAACCTATACACACAGCCCTACATACACAGCCAGACACAGGCACACACACCCACACATGCACACCTACACACACATGCACACCCGCCCACACACACCTATACACCACACCTACGCCCACACGCCCCGCCTTTCACATAGCCCATCGGTTTCCCGTGAGTTCTCAGGCAGAGGCTTAGGGGGCAGTTTACACACGTGAGTGGGAGAGTCTGTGTGCTGTCCACGCTGCGGAGGCTGCAGGGCGGGGGTAAGGCCCTCTGTAGGAGTGCCGGGCCAGCATGTTATTTCAGTGCAGGGAAGAGGGAAGGGGCCTGGTCTGGGTGGTCACTTGTCCGTCATGGGAGGTCCTGGCAGAGGTCTGAGTGGGAGCAAGAGGGATGGAGAGGAAGCTGCCCGGCCTCGCCCTGTGGCCCACGTGGCAGGTCAGGGACGGCCTCCGTATCCTCCTGAGCCGTGTTTCTTGCCCTGTAGCACATCACGTGGGCTCCGACCGCCCTAATCTTCTGGGCCGTGGCCTGGCATCTGTGTTTGCGAGGTGCCCCAGGTGATCTCACGTGCAGACGGGCCAAGGGCCTTTCTAAACTAGCTACTAAGTCCCTTAACCTCGGCTGTACACTAGGACCACCTGGGGCGCTGGTACCACCGCTGCTGAAAAGCCAGGCCCACGTCAACCGGATCAGAGTCTCGGGGATGGGCCCAGGGCTCAGAACTTTTTAAAGCTCCCATTAAAGAAAAGTCAATTTCATAGAGACAGAGACTAGAATTGCGGCTGCCGGGGGAGGGACAAGTGGGGTGATGCTGGTGAGGGGACAGATTTTCAGTTGTAAGAGCAGTAAGTTCCGCGGCTCTAATGTACAGCACGGTGACTAGAGTTAATGATGTGAAACTGTACCCTTGAAAGGTGCTGACCGTCGATCATAAGGGTCCTGACCACACACACAGTCAGCTGTGTTAACTCTGTGAGGCCACAGATGTGCTGATTATCGTGATCTTGGTAACCACTCTATAATGCGTACGTATGTCACATCAGCACGTTGGCCAAAGCTCCCACCACCTCCCAGGGGATAATATGTTTCTCTAGGCAAGATCTGTCCCCTAAAGGCTGTTTCTCGGTTAAAAAGGAGCCCTGGGAACTTCAAAAGCCAAATGTGGAAGCAAAGGTGGGAGAGGACTGTTAGTTGAAGCAGCAGGTTTTCCAGCAACTGTACTAGATTCATAGGAGCTCAGAGCGGGCGACCCCATCCGCCTCTGACCAGTCCAATAGCGCCAACCTCACTCAGGCTGTACCGTCGTGGCCTGCCCCACCCCCTGGAACCCAGGCCTTTGACGGCAGCTGGAGCCTGGCTGAAGAGGCGGATAACTGAGAAGCTGGCCTGAAAGAGGGGTCAGGAAACAAACCCAGCGGCCCCTGCTGCATCAAAACATCTAGTCTTGTGTTAAAATGATTTTGCTTCCTGGCAGTCCACTGGCTTTCCCCTGGAGCCTCCACACCTAAACATTTGAAGAAATAAATCCATAGGCCCTTCTGGCTCTCCCTGGAGAGTGCCATGCTTCAAAACGCATAGGGAAGTTCTTAACTCAGAAGCAATTTGGAAAAATAGTGAGCTGCAAGGGGAGACGAAGACGGGCACACCGACCGCCACGGAACATTCATCCGGCCCTGGCAGGGAGGGCGTGGCAGCAAATTTTGGTGTCTGAATGGAAAGGGCCCCCAATGAGCAGACCCAGGCGCACCTGGTGGGGCTCCCCACGCCCACCCGCCTACCTCCTGGGGTGCGCTCCAGGGCATCCTGGCTCCCACTTCATTCTGCGCAGAGGCGGCTAGGAGGTACCTTTTCAGCTCCTGGTACAACATTTTGTGCTTAGGAGAAACACAGGTCTTGGATGGCCTTTTATGCCCAATAAAATTATACCAGATTTTATCTCCTTGACTTGAATTAATTAATTCTCTCAGCCAACACACAAATGTACGAGTACCAAACTAAACAGAAATTGTACTTACAGGCAAAAACAAACAAGCCAACGACAAGAGCCCTGATTCAACTCAAGAAGCTTCAAACCCACTGAAAAGCGCATCGTGACATTTTTTCTCTGGTCACCAGATATTATCCATTATCCCGCCAGCAGGCACTGTGACAAGTTTATCAGACATTTTTCTCAGGAAATTGTAGGACTCTCCTACATTTCTCAGCCACTGAGTTGACCCTAAAACTGGTGCTGACCCTCGGGGTTTGGGGCATCCAAGGATCCTATTTCTCTATCAGAATCACACATAACTACGGAAACGCCCTGGCTATTACAGGTAAGTGGGCTGAGATCAGAAGCTTCCTTCATGTAAAATCACCCTTGTCCTGTAGTCTGCACCGCGGATTTGGGAAAAGCCATGTTGTTCCTGCCCATAAAAACTGGTGAGTGATGGCAAATCAAAACTACAATGAGATATCATCTCACACCAGTCAGAATGGCCATCATCAAAAAATCTAGAAACAATAAATGCTGGAGAGGGTGTGGAGAAAAGGGAACACTCTTGCACTGCTGGTGGGAATGTGAACTGGTACAGCCACTATGGAGAACAGTATGGAGGTTCCTTAAAAAACTACAAATAGAACTACCATATGACCCAGCAATCTCACTACTGGGCATATACCCTGAAAAAACCATAATTCAGAAAGAGTCATGTACCAAAATGTTCATTGCAGCTCTATTTACAATAGCCCGGAGATGGAAACAACCTAGGTGTCCATCATCGGATGAATGGATAAAGAAGATGTGGCACATATATACAATGGAATATTACTCAGCCATAAAAAGAAACGAAATTGAGCTATTTGTAATGAGGTGGATGGACCTAGAGTCTGTCACACAGAGTAAAGTAAGTCAGAAAGAGAAAGACAAATACCGTATGCTAACACATATATATGGAATTTAAGAAAAAAAATGTCATGAAGAACCTAGGGGTAAGACAGGAATAAAGACACAGACCTACTGGAGAACGGACTTGAGGATATGGGGAGGGGGAAGGGTGAGCTGTGACAGGGCGAGAAAGAGGCATGGACATATATACACTACCAAACGTAAGGTAGATAGCTAGTGGGAAGCAGCCGCATAGCACAGGGAGATCAGCTCGGTGCTTTGTGACCGCCTGGAGGGGTGGGATAGGGAGGGTGGGAGGGAGGGAGACGCAAGAGGGAAGAGATATGGGAACATACATATATGTATAACTGATTAACTTTGTTATAAAGCAGAAACTAACACACCATTGTAGAGCAATTATACTCCAATAAAGATGTAAAAAAAAAAAAAAAATTGGTGAGTGATGGAAGCTGTAGCCAGAGCCACTGGGGGAAAGGCCTGGAAGGGTCTGCTTCTAATGACCTGCTTAGTTCAGGCTACAGTGAGAGGGAACTAAAATTTAAAAAAAAAATCAAGGTCAGCTTTTTTCAAGTACCAACTGAAGTTTGGAAGCAACACACCCATCCCTGAATCAGGGCGTTAAATACCGAACGACATCACAGTCAGAATATTTCCATTGTGCATTTGTTTCCATCCTCTGTCAATCTGCTTATCTGTTCTAAACTCAGGCCGCCTCTAACTGCCCAACTGGCCTTCTCTCAACTGCCCTAAGCCCAGAAGATGGAGAATTCCATGGCGGGGAAACTCTTTAAAATTCGGGATGGGGGTGGTCCCTGGGAGTGAGAGAGTTCTCTGACTAGTGAAGTCCGGGCATGGAATGTGAGGGTCTGCCTCCTGGCCCATCCTCGTGACATCTGGGCCATGGGAAAGGCACTTACGAGCACCGTGTGTATACATGCTGCACTCCGGCGGCCCCCTCACCCTCACCCAGCACTCGTTTTCAGGGACCAGGCCACACCGTGCCCCGTAGACCCCTCCACTCTCAGGGACCAGGTCTTTCTCACCTGGGCAGCTTCCAAAACACTATCACACATATCATCCTGTGGGATGATCTCAATAAACCAACACTATCCCTAATTTACATGACTCAGGCTCAGGAAAGGAGAGCGACGTGCCCAAGGCGACTTCAATAGCCCAGGTACTTTGTCTGAGGTTACTTCACTCCAATGAGCAGAGCTGAGACTAGAGGGTGGGTTTGCAGGGGCGTCCCCAGGGCAGGGCAGGGAAGGGAGCTGCCACGTGGGGGGCAAGATCCTTTTTTCACAGAAACCAACATGGTAATTGCTGATGGTTTGAGAGTCTGCACCTGGCCAAACAGGTGCCTGTTTACAAATTCCCTGGGCAGCAGGGTGCTCCTGGGGGCGGGAGCAGCTCGTTGGGCGTGAGGCACGTCAGTGGGGGAAGCAGGGCTTTTGCCAAGCAGGGCTCGGATGTGGCCATCCCAGGCAGGGGCCATGGCTGCTTCTTCAGCCTCAGCTTGAATCTCAACTCCCTCTTTAGTCCCTTTATTACATTTACAATTTTAACCCCCTGCTGCAGTGCTGCGCACCCAGGACGCAGGCTTTCCAAGCTCATCGGTGACCCTGTCACCCCCGCCCCCGCCCATTCTCCCCACCTTGGGGTCGGTCTTACTGTTTCCTCCCGATCCTTCCTCCACTGACAGAGAAGTACAAAAACCTCATCGAAAAGCTTCCTCCTTTAAGCTATCCTCCTATTTGAGTCTCAGTGGTTGGTATCTCAACAGCTCCGCACAAAAAAGAGATTTCATGAAATACTCTAAGAAAATAATTCCACATCGTGCTTTGTTTCTCCACCTCTTTCATCCTTTCCTCAGATACGGCCACCACCGTAATTAAATGCAATCGTCTGGATGTCAAACTCCAATTCCCAGCTTTGATAAATATTAGGTGATTAAGCTATTTATAAAATATGTAATTTGAAAATCTGGCATTTCATGTGCTGTGATTATTTCTTCTCTGTGAAGATGAAGTGCTTAGCCACGTGGAAGGCGCTGCCGAGAACAGCAATTAATCAGGATGTTCGCTTGTGAGTTTCAACTATTTCCATGTGTCAAATGTGCTGAGCGAGTCTCCTTGTGAAAAGGCAGAGGAAGGGAGAACGAGGGAGAAAAACCTGCACGAGTGAAGTGATTGCCCTGTGAACACGAGTCTCTCCCTCCCAGGGGTCAGCCTGAGCGAGGGGCCGGGTGTCTCACGCTAACTGGGAAAGGGTCCCCCGAGTGGGATGGACGGGGTCCTACCAGCAGGTCCACCATGTTGGGCTTGTTGTTCCTCAGCGTCTTCACGGCGTGGAAGACGTCCACCGTCCTCTGGTGCCGGAGCATCTCACAGACAATGCTGATGGCGCAGAAGGTCCCGCTGCGGCCTCCCCCGTTCCTGTGGGAAGAGGAGGAGAGGCCGGTGGTGGGCCTGGGTCGCCCTCGTACCGCACGGCTCCCACCACCTGTGTGCACCTGCTGCCTAAGCCCTCCTGGCTGGGACTCTCCACCTGGGCCCATCCCTCTACTGATGCAAATGGGGCCCAGGGGTCACCTGACTGGAGGTGATGCGAAACTGGCACATCCTGCTCTCCCAGTACGTCTCTGCCCTGATGATGTAACTTGATATGGCAATTTACCGGTTTTTATGGAAAGGGACCACCCAGGAAAATTCTCAATAAACAAACAACTCGTGTAGCATGTGCAGGAAAACTGTGATGGGTGTGGGTTATGCTCAAAGATGGATTTGGCCTTAAACAATCCATTAGCATGTCATGATTTATCTCTAAAACATAAGGGCTCTTTTTAAATAAACTTTTTATTCTGGATTAATTTTAGATGTACAGAATCACTGCAAAAATAGCACAGAGAGTTCCTTGCCTGCCCGCCTTCCCCGATGTAAAAATGTCACATAACCATAGCAGATGGTCAAAACCAGGAAGTTAATGCTGGTATAACACTATTAACTAAACTACAGACCTTAGTCAAGTGTCACCACTTTTTCTGGTCCAGGATCCAGTCCAGGACCCACCTTGCATTTAGGTGTCACACCTCCTTAGTCTCTTCCATGTGATCAGTCCTCCATCTTCCCTTGTCTTTCTTGACCTTGACACTTTCAAAGAGGACTGGTCAGTTATTTTGTAGAGTATGGAATATAGAGTGAGACGTAGAAAACAGCCATGGTCCCCTTCCACGATTTGAGAAGTCATCACAAAATACAAATTGTAGAAAGTCCTTCATTTGAGTTCGTCTGATGCCTTCTCATCACTGGAAATGAGGTTATGCACTTTGACAAGAAAGCCACAGAAGGGCTGTTACCTCCTTTGAAGGTTCATGGTGTTGAACTGTCTTATTGCTTGTGATGTTGACCTTGGTCACTTTTTTTTTTTGCCTTTTCTACTATATTCTTTTTTTTAAATTTATTTTATCGAAGTATAGTTGATTTACAATGTTGTATTCTACTATATTCTTTTTAAAATATCTTTATTGGAGTATAATTGCTTTACAATGGTGTGTTAGTTTCTGCTGTGTAACAAAGTGAATCAGCTATACATATACATACATCCCTATGTCCCCTCCCTCATAAGCCTCCCTCCCACCCTGCCTATCCCACCCCTGGTCGCTTATTAAGACAGTGGGTGTCTGGCAGATTTTTTCACTGTGTAGTTATGTAAATTACCATCATAACTTCTCTTTGTAGTTAGTAAGTATCTTGGGAAAGATACTTTGGGATTATGCAAATATCTTGTTTCTCCTCAAAGTTTCACCGGCTGATTTTAGTGTCTATTGGTAGGTCCCATCTGCAACAAGTCACAGTGATATCTGCCTGACTGGTTTTCACTTCCCTCTCTCCTTCTACATTCTACTCTAAAGAGAGAGCTGTCTCTCAGCCACCATTTGAAAATTTATTTGCTTATTTATTTCTATTTTATTATTTATTTGTCACTTTAGACTTATACATATTAATTTCACTTCTATGAGCTAAAATAGTATCCATATTTATTTTGTTGCTGAAATTGTTCCGGTCTGGGCCAGTAGGAGCTCCATCAGGCTGGTTCCTCCATCTCTTTTCAAGCACTTCCTTACTTTCTAGAACCACAAGATGTTCTACACTCATCCTGTATCTCCTTCCCTGCACCAGCTCTGGAATCAACCTCTTTTCCAAGTAGATAAAGGATCCTTTTTTTAACAAACACAATATCATTATTATTACACCTAAAATAAACACTACAGTTTAATAGAATCAAATTTCTAGACACTGTACAAATTTCCAAGATTGTTTCAGACATTTTCTTACAGCTAACTTTTTCAAATCCTCATCCAAGCAAAGTCCACGTGTTGAATTTGGTTGACATGTCTTGCAAGTTTATTTTAATCTATAGGTTCCTCTTTGCTCTCTTCTTTTTTTCTCTTGGCAATTTATTTGTTGAGGAAATGGGGTCATTTTCCCCTGCAGGGAAAATGACAACCCACATTCTGGGTTGTTCTCATTCACTGTATCTCTGAGAAGCACTTAACACACCAATTTCTAACCCTATACTTCCTGTTTATTGGGAGTTAGCTCCAGAGCGTCATAAGAATTCAGGATTTTTTTTCTGGACAAGAATACTTTATAAATGAACTTTCATTGGGAAGCAGGCACAAGATATCAACCTGTTCTGTGATTTTAAGATTGATCTCTGTGTTCCAATGCCAGCTTGATCATTCCATGATTAAGTTCCTAATCAATTTTTTAGATAAAGTATAACATACCTATAATTAAGTCCACAAACAGTAAATGTAGATCTCTGTTAACTTCTACAAATGCATATGTCATGTAACCACCATTCAGATCAAGGTACAGACTGCTATCAGCCCCCTGAACCCCCCTCCTCCCAATATTCCTTCCTCATCAACACCATCAATACCCCAAGATAATCTTTGTTCTCACGTCTAGCATCATAAGTTTCTTTTGTCTGTTCTGGAATTTTGAATACGTGGAATCATACAGTATATACTCTTTTGAGTGGCTTATTTCACTTAATATCATCTGTGTGAGAATAATCCATATCGTATCAGTAGTTTGTTCTCTTACATTGCTGAGAACAA
The DNA here is from genome assembly GCF_963924675.1 of Phocoena phocoena. Taxonomy (NCBI): domain Eukaryota; kingdom Metazoa; phylum Chordata; class Mammalia; order Artiodactyla; family Phocoenidae; genus Phocoena; species Phocoena phocoena. The sequence continues at coordinate 59,809,904 of NC_089231.1, read as the reverse complement.
TTCCATTGAATGGATATACTACTGTATAATCGTACTATTGTATAATTTCTTTATCTAGGAGCTGACAAATGTTTGGGATATTTGCAGCTTTCCATATTATGAGTATACCTGCTATAAGCATGTTTCCTATTGCATATATGACTCATTTCTGTAGTCACAGACCTCAGAGGAGAAGAGCTCAGAGGATACATTTATATTTAGCTTTAGTAGATGCTGTTAACCAGCTCCAAAATGGTTGTACATATTTACTTCCTACCAGCAGCATTTGGGAGTCCAGTTTTTCCACAGCTTCCCAACACTTAGAATCATTTATTTGTTTATCGTTTAAATTTTAGCCATTCTGGTGAGCATGCAGGGGCATCCGATTTTAATGTATTTTAATGTGTATTTTCCTGAAAACTAATGATGCCTTTTCTATGCTTATTGGCTATCTGGCTATTCTTTTTTAAAAAATGCAGTTCTTATCAAGTGTTCTGCCCAAACAATTGGAGTGTCTATCCTTTTCCTATTGACTTGCAGTAGTTCTTAGGCATTCTGGCTAGGAATCCTTTGTCAGATGTATGTAGCACAAAACTCTTTGTCTTGCCTTGTGTTTTCACTCTCACTGGGGTCTTTGGATGGACAGGAGTGCTTAGCTTTAATGAAATCCAATTTACCAATTTTTCCTTTATGGATACTGTCCTGTGTAACACATCTCTGGTTACCCCATGGTCTTGAAGATTTTCTCCAGAAGCTTCATTGTTTTCCTTTCATGTGTTGGTCTACAATCCACCTGGAGATGCTTTCTGTGTGTAGCATGAGAAGGGACACCACTGCCCTGCAGTAGGTGTGTGCTGTGGACCTTGTTGTGAATCAGAAGACCCCGAGGTGTGGCTCCGTTCCTGGACTTTCTCTTCTGCTCCCTTAGTTTGTGTTCTCTCTTTGCACTGGCGCCTCACTGCTTTTCCCCCATCGGCTTTTTACCTAACGCTTTCAGCAGCTATCGACGACCACTGTCTACTTCCATTACTTTCATCAAGGGTTGAAAGATGGTGATATCTTAATTCTCTCCATTCTGTCTGGTTTTACTAGCTGGAAGACATGTGTAAAGAAAAAGAATCCCGTTTGCTTAGTGCGAGCCATAATGCGGCTCAAGGAACCATCTAATTCACAGCCCAATGCCAGTCTCGGGCGTCTCGGGCAGGGACGCTCTGCCCAATGCCAGTAGGTGGCGCTGCGCCTTGCCGAATACGAAGATCTCTCCTTAGAGATGGAAAGCAGGTTGCCTTTGGGGGTCAAAGCATCCCTTCCTGGCATGTTCCCACAACTAAAAAACCTTAGATTAAGATTTTTAAATCTCAACAACGATCAGCATCCTCAGCAGGCCTGGGTCTCATGCCCACCGTAATGCTGAGAGAGGACGAGGCAGCCCCACAGGAACAGCAGGGACTTTTGGTGGGGACGGTGGTTCCAAAGAAAAGTCCAGGGGGGTGGGGGCTGGGCCGGTCGGAGGGCAGAAGCAGCAGGTGCCCACCACGTCCACTGGAGTTAAAGAACAGCCCGCTGTCTTAGCCGCCACGTGGGGTGGTGATGTAATGGTTTAGTTCGGGGTCGCAGCTGTGCCTTGGGAGAGTATGGCTATGAAGTGCAGTGATTCAAGGGGTCTTTGTGTCTTCCCCTCAGGCCTGTCCTGTGCCTCAGCTCCCCTCTTGGGATGTAGCCCTTTGGGTTACAGCACTGGCCCTTGTTAGGAAGCTACTAGGAAGCGTGGCATTCCTAGTCCAGACGCTGGTGGAGTCCAGACGCAGAAATCGGTAACTGCAAACTATTTTTAGTATCGCCAAGAAACCTAACGGATCGAATACACACTCTAACCAAAATGTCAGTTTTCCTTGCTGGGCTTGTATGAACTCACACAGGTGACCCTCTGATTATATTCTGATCAGAAGTTATATCTGGGCGTAGAGAAATAAAAACGGGGACGTGAGCTGTTAATCGATCCTTTTGGACATTTTCTCCGTGGAGATGTTTTTAATGAACTGGGTCCCTGAGAAGGAAGGCAAGGTTTTGGGGGTGGGGCCTCTGACGGAGGGCAGGGATGATTCTTTCCGAGGGCACAGCAGTTTCCTGCAGGAGGAGACACTGCCACGTTCGGTGCCGAAAGGGGCTCCCAGACCCCGGGGTGGGGGTGGGGTTTGGGGTACAGGGGCTGCATTGCGGGAGATACAGCACCGAGTGGACGGTAACCCAGCCCTTAGCTTCGCCTGTTGATTTCACAAGGGTCGGTCTGCCCGGAGTAGAGCTTTATCTTCCTTTCAGTTCGGGAGAGATCTCACTGTGCGCTTCTAATGACACTCCACCGAAAAGAGACATCAGCTTAATACTTTCAGTTTCCACAAATTCTCTACCCATCTCCCCTGACTGCAGGGCTTTCTAATCGCCGGCTCCATTAAGCCAGCTCCAACTGGCTGATTAGCTGCTACCATCACCTACGAGAAAATGCAGGTGAAAGTGCTTTGAAAAGCACGGAGACTCGAGCCAGTGGCTCTCAACCTTGGGGGCACTCTGAAACAATCCAGGTCCTCGCACCCCCAGAGATTTTGATTTAGGTGGTTTTGCTGTGTTCTGGGCATAGTGTTTTTTTGTTTTTTTTTTTTTTAAAGCTCCCCAAATGTGCAGCCAAGGTTGGGAACCATTATTCTGTAGCCAAGTTCTCCCATTTTAGCACCTGCTAAAACTGCCAGCCGGGAAAACCAGTTTGGAGACACTGGCTGCAAGCAAATCTTCCCAATATATATATATCCCCAGGCAAACAAAATGAGACAAAACAAAACTGTCTTAAAACCACAAAGAAGAAGGAGACGGTTCCTTTGAAACCTCTGACATGAAATCCAATAGAATTACCAACTAGTGAGCTGGTAAACCAGCTTTTCCATATCAGGGAGGGTGCCCGGATTGTGGCCTTTGCTGACATCCGTGATGTAAATACCCCCACCACCGATGATTTCAAGTTACCAACAGTTTAACAACCAGCTCAGAAAATTCCCCAAAGCTTAACAATGGGCTCTCAAGAGCTGGTAGGAGCTCACTGAACCCACCCAGGTACTGTTTTTCTGAGGTGGGGGGGTTGGCTCCCAACCACAAGGTCAGGGCTCATTTTATAGCAGTGACACCCCATCCAAATGTAAAACGTGCATGATCTTGTTTTCTGCAAAGCAAACCAAACACTTAATGAGCGGACTGGTGAGCTTTCACTCAGACCTGCTTATTTCTTCTCCATTTATAGTGAAATGAGAGGCAGTGAAGCAGGGCGTCAGCCCAGTGGATCTGAGCACTTACAGGCAGTGCACAACCGTGCGGCCTTCCCCACCATTGTATTCCTCCTGCCACTTGTCCACCTGGCGGATGAGCTTCAAGAAGGAGCGCTTGGACACAGGCGTGTCTCTGTACATGGGCCAGCCCAGGAACTGGAACTGCTGCACCATCCGGTACCCGTCCTGGGGCTGCAGAGAGTTGGGCAACAAGCGGGGAGTGGAGAGAAAGCAGGCATTATTCCTGGGGCTGAACTCCAGCGGGTTGATCCCACCTACTCATCCCAGTGGGCACGAGGGAAGGAGGGGCCTGCCTGTAAATAACGAAGGAAACATCTACTGGCCCAAAGAGTTATGAGTTTCAATCTGGAGCCATTATAAAAAACCATGTGATGCTAAAAACTCTCCAGAAAGTAGGCATAGAGGGAACTTACCTCAACATAATAAAGGCCATATATGACAAACCCACAGTCAACATCGTTCTCAATGGTGAAAAACTGAAACCATTTCCTCTAATATCAGGAACAAGACAAGGTGGCTCACTCTCACCACCATTATTCAACATAGTTTTGGAAGTTTTAGCCACAGCAATCAGAGAAGAAAAAAGTAATAAAAAGAATCCAAATCAGAAAAGAAGTAAAGCTGTCACTGTTTGCAGATGACATGATACTATACATAGAGCTTCCTAAAGATGCTACCAGAAAACTACTAGAGCTAATCAATGAATGTAGTAGAGTAGCAGGATACAAAATTAATGCACAGAAATCTCTTGCATTCCTATACACTAACAACGAAAAATCTGAAAAAGATATTAAGGAAACACTCCCATTTACCACTGCAACAAAAAGAATAAAATACCTAGGAATAAACCTACCTAAGGAGACAAAAGACCTGTATGCAGAAAACTATAAGACACTAATGAAAGAAATTAAAGATGATACCAACAGATGGAGAGATATACCATGTTCTTGGATTGGAAGAATCAACATTGTGAAAATGACTATACTACCCAAAGCAATGTACAGATTCAATGAAATCCCTATCAAACTACCAATGGCATTTTTCACAGAACTAGAACAAAAAATTTCACAATTTGTATGGAAACACAAAAGACCCTGAATAGCCAAAGCAATCTTGATAAAGAAAAACAGAGTGGGAGGAATCAGGCTCCCAGACTTCAGACTATACTACAAAGCTACAGTAATCCAGACAGTACGGTACTGGCACAAAAACAGAAAGATAGATCAATGGAACAGGATAGAAAGCCCAGAGATAAACCCACGCACATATGGTCACCTTATCTTTGATAAAGGAAGCAAGAGTATACAATAGAGAAAAGACAGCCTCTACAATAAGTGGTGCTGGGAAAACTGGACAGATACATGTAAAAGAATGAAATTAGAACACTTCCTAACACTATACAGAAAAATAAACTCAAAATGGATTAAAGACCTAAATGTAAGGCAAGAGACTATAAAACTCTTAGAGGAAAACATAGGCAGAACACTCTATGACATAAATCACAGGAAGATCCTTTCTGACCCACCTCCTAGAGAAATGGAAATAAAAACAAAAATAAACAAATGGGACCTAATGAAACTTCAAAGCTTTTGCACAGCAAAGGAAACCATAAACAAGACCAAAAGACAACCCTCAGAATGGGAGAAAATATTTGCAAATGAAGAAACTGACCAAGGATTAATCTCCAAAATATACAAGCAGCTCAATATCAAAAACAAACAATGCAATCCAAAAATGGGCAGAAGACCTAAACAGACATTTCTCCAAGGAAGATATACAGATTGCCAACAAACACATGAAAAGATGCTCAATATCACTAATCATTAGAGAAATGCAAATGAAAACCACAATGAGGTATCACCTCACACCAGTCAGAATGGGCATCATCAAAAAATCTACAAACAATAAATGCTGGAGAGGGTGTGGAAAAAAGGGAACCCTCTTGCACTGCTGGTGGGAATGTAAATTGATAATCGAGTCACTATGGAGAACAGTATGGAGTTCCTTAAAAAACTAAAAATAGAACTACCATATGACCTAGCAATCCCACTACTGGGCATATACCCTGAGAAAACCATAATTTAAAAAGAGTCATGTACCACAATGTTCATTGCAGCACTATTTACAACAGGCAGGACATGGAATCAACCTAAGTGTCCATTGACAGATGAATGGATAAAGAAGATGTGGCACATATATACAATGGAATATTACTCAGCCATAAAAAGAAACAAAATTGAGTTATTTGTAGTGAGGTGGATGGACCTAGAGTCTGTCATACAGAGTGAAGTAAGTCAGAAAGAGAAAAACAAATACTGTATGCTAACACATATATATGGAATCTAAACCAAAAAAACAAAAGGTTCTGATGAACCTAAGGGCAGGACAGGAATAAAGATGCAGACGTAGAGAATGGACTTGAGGACATGGGGAGGGGGAAGGGTAAGCTGGGACGAATGAGAGAGTAGCATGGACATATATACACTACCAAACGTAAAATAGCTAGCTAGTGGGAAGCTGCTGCATAGCACAGGGAGATCAGCTCGGTGATTTGCAACCACCTAGAGGGGTGGGATAGGGAGGGTGGGAGGGAGACGCAAGAGGGAGGGGATATGGGGATATACATATAGCTGATTAACTTTGTTATACATCAGAAACTAAGACAACACTGAAAAGCAATTCTACTCCAATAAAGGTGTTAAAAAAAAATCCATGTGTTTCCAATGACAGGCCAGACAAATAAAAGCAAGCAGAATGCTATTGCTTTGCAAAAGGGCCCCCTCACTCCGGTTGGGCCTCTGCTCACACAGTTTTGTGAAAAATAGTGCCAACCTGAGCACTGACCACAGTGGGCAGCAAGTGGTAAAAAGGCTTGACTTTAATTACAGGTAAATTAAAGGTAAAGGATAAGTTATGACCTGGCAATGTCTGTGATCTCAGGGAGACACAGATTACACCCTGTTTCCTGCGAGTACAACACGGTTCTGCTTCTTGGTGTGACTCTTGCTAAGATAATTAGATGGAAGTGCAGGATTCAGGAAGTAACCTGGCCATGGCTAAACCTCTCGGGCTAAATCCTCTGTGGCTGTCGGTGGCACCTGACAGAGGGGATCTCACTCTCCCCTTCCCCTCCTGGCTGTTCTTCCCCCGTCACTGCTCTCTCCTCTCCGCCCTGGCCCCCTTCCTCCCAGACCTCTTGCTGATGGAGGCCCCATGCTCAGTTCCCCGGTCCCTTTCTCTTCTCTCTCTCGATGGTTTCATTCAGTCTCATGGCTTTAAATCTTCCACTAAGTCCTCAATTTGTGTCTCCAGTTCAGACCTCTCTCCTGAATTCCACCCTCACAGACTCGAGGGCCTACTTGATATTCCCACGTAGGCATCTAATAGTCATCTTGAATCCAGTATGATCCCTCCCTGAACGGACCCTCTGTCCATGCATTCCCCCACCCCTAACAATTCCGTTACCCGCACAGCCTTTCCTAACCTGGTTAATGTCTGCTCCATCTAGCTCTCAGGACCCAAATCCTGAGAACCACCTCGACTCCCTGGGATCCAAACTATCGGCCAATCCGATCGGCTCTGCCGTCAAAATACATCAGTGTCTGCACCTCCCACCCCTCCCCCTGCTGCCACTCCGTCCTGCTTTGTCCCTTCTCGCCTGGATTATTATAACAGCCTCCTGATGCGTCTCTCTTACTGTCTGTTCTCAACACAGAAGCCAGAGTGCGCCTTTTAAACGGCAGGTTATAGCTCATGACTCTTCGACTCAAAACCCTGTAACGGCTCCTTCTTTCCTTCACAGCAAAAGCCCCAGTCCTGGCAGCAGCCTGCAAGGTCCTACGTGATCTCTGTCCCCTCGACCCCTCGGACTTCGGCCCTAGCAGCTACTCCCACCCTCACTTCCTGGGCTGCAGCCACATCAGCCTCCTTACTGTTCCGGGAACTCACCAGACAAGGCCCCACCTCAGGGCCTTTGCACTGACTGTCACTTCTGCCTGCAAAGCTGCCTGCACGAGAGCACATGGCTGGCCCTTCACTCCAGTCGGGCCCTTGCTCACCTGGCACATCTGCTCTCCCCTCTGGTCCAGGCCCCGGCACCTTCTGCCTCCCCACTTTTTTTCCTACAGCACCCACTGCTTGCTAACAAATCTAGTAGGATATGCGTTGTCTTTATCCTCTCCTGTCTGTCTTCTCCCTTTAGAACATAAGCTCCATAAGGTCAGTGAGTTCACAAACTCCTTGAAGAGACTCCAAGCTCCCAGAACAGTGACTGACACAGACACTCTACCTATTCAATGAATGAGAAAATCATGAAACCACAACACCAGCCACGGTGGCTGTGGATCTTACTCGGGCTGCGTTGTAAATTCGGAATATCCTGCTGATGATGTCTTCTTCCAGGTCAGCAGAAACAAATTCCACCTGGATGGGGCCGTGTCTGTGGACTCCATTCTCTGGCCAGTACTGCGGACACAACTGAGTTCAGAACACAGAGACGCGACGTTAACGATAAAAATACATTTACTGCTCACAGTTTGGATGCGGTCACTACCGGCATCAGGACCAAACGCCCTCGATTCACTTCCTTTCCTTTCTTTTCTCTCTTTTCCTTCCAGCAAGTCGACTTGAGGACTTTCTTGTTGACTGAGCCCTTAAATCCACCTGTCCGTCTAGTACTTTTTTCTCCATTTTCTCTGAAAGCATCTTTAAGCCACGAGGAATTCTGCTTCCCAAGGAGGTCATGTGGGTGCTATTGAACACATGCTGTAAGATCCCTTTTGCTGCTGAAAGGAACTCTTCTCAGGCCCTGGGGAGATGCCACGAGCTGCCACTATAAGACCTAAGACACTTGAGATGAAGACATACCTGTTGACACCCAAATCTCCAACCTCCCGTCTGGGCTTGCCTTGCAGTTTGTAGTCACTTTTAAAAACAGGGCTGTTTTGTGACAAGATACTGATAACAGTGTAGGGTTGCATTTTCATGCTCTGGTCCAAACCCTCCCAGCTCACATCTAGGAAACCTGGTGTAATAAGAGTAACTGCTCTGCTGTTTTTACCTGGAGGTGGCTTTAATTAAAGACACAATTTCCTAGAGTCTCAAACTCCAGGTATTGGTGATACTGGGAAACTAGGACTTTTGCAAGAATGTGATGCACGTGACATGAGGGTGGAGGGCGGGGTGCTGGGCAGGGTGGCTGATGAGGGAGGGGCTTTCATTTACTGCTGCCCACAGAAACACTGAACTTGGAGATAGGTGAGAAACCCCCCTGGTCTGTTCTCCCAAACCTTTTCGAAAGCCTGAAGACCTTAATTAAGGCATTTAAAGTCTGCAATGAAACTTCTTTGGGGACTTGGTATGCAGTGATGTTTTGGGAGCAGCATTTAACGTTTTTCTTTCTGATTTACCTGAGGGGCAAGTGGCTGGGGGGAGGGGCAAGAGGGAACTACTTCATTATTCTACGATCTGTTTCTTTTTGGGCCAAGAGCAGATGAAGGACATCTCATTTTAAGCAGAAAGATGTACCACGAAGGGACAACCTACTGCTTGAAATTCCTTTTACTGATGACTTTTATTTTCCAAAGGATCTGAAATCTCATCATCAAAAGTTACAACAGTCGATTTACATCCAAGATTGTAAGATAGTTTTCAGTGGGTCAACGGAAGCCATCTCCCTCCCTCTATTACAGAAGTTAAAGGTTTGGATTTCATGATCAAGAATGAAAGTAGAGTAACTAAGTGTCCTTTTTACATTAGCTAAGTCTATAGTATTTTAGAAATTACATTTATTATTTAAAAATAATGCTTTCGGGCTTCCCTGGTGGCGCAGTGGTTGAGAGTCCAGCTGCCGATGCAGGGGACACGGGTTCGTGCCCCGGTCTGGGAAGATCCCACGTGCCGCGGAGCGGCTGGGCCCGTGAGCCATGGCCGCTGAGCCTGCGCATCCGGAGCCTGTGCTCCGCAACGGGAGAAGCCACAACAGTGAGAGGCCCGCGTACCGCAAAATAAATAAATAAATAAATAAAAATAATACTTCCACGAAATTTTTCCTTCTTCACCAGTGCTTCCTGGTGACGTTGTCAAAAGATAGCCTGCTGAAGTTTTATCTTCTTTTTGATACCCGAAGGTACCCACTGTTAAAATTAACAGGTGTATGATGGGAAGCTGAGCTGGTCATAAAAGCTCGAACACGCACATTTGAACCGTTCTGCCCATTTTCTCCTGACTGAGCCAGCTTTGCTCTCTGTTGACTCTCTCACTTCAGGCCCTGATCTAAAGCTTGTCACTTACACCAGAGAAACAGGAACGGCCCGGGCTGGTGCCTGGCTCCTGGCACACGGCATTCTGCATTCTGCCCAAGGAAACCGTGTGGAAAATGGCTTAAATAGTGCATGACATGTCCATGAACCAGACCTATAAATACTTAAAGTAGTTGAGGGCTATTCTCGTGCAATTGCAAAGACTTTCGGTTCAAATGCTCCGTTCAGTGTTCTCTAAAAGGCTGAATCCCAGGAGCATGTTTTCTCTGACTCTGTCTGCTGAATGGAACTGGGGCTTCTCTGTCTCTCCTGCCAGGTGTGAGTCCAGACAGTTTGGGGTTAGAATGCAGCTTTAGAATTCAAACACTGTCATTCAAAAAGAACATGTGAAAATCACTGATATCTGGATCACTAATGATAAAAAAAATAGTGTATCACTACATTTCAGGATTCACATTAGGGGAAAAACAGCGATTCTGAAGAGGGAACCGTCGCTTATACTCTGTCTATGACTAAGGACTCTTGAATGAGTGAAATTTAACCCATGGCATTGTGAGTTAGAAAATCAGGATCCTTGGTCCTACTTCTAGTTGTGCCTTTGAAGTCCCCCCAGCTGTGGTGTCTGCTTGTCTTTATCAACGGTTGCCATCTATCCTTTGGAGAAGAATCACTGGGGAAGTCTCCTAAAATATTTAAGGTTCTTAAGTAAAAAGGACTAGATGAGGGCAAGGACTATCATTATTATTTCATTAACTAGTCTTCAGGCTAGAGCCATAACAAGATAACGTAGTGCCTCAAACGTAATTAAAAACATTACAGGGGCTTCCCTGGTGGTGCAGTGGTTGAGAGTCCGCCTGCCGATGCAGGGGACACGGGTTCGTGCCCCGGTCCGGGAAGATCCCACATGCTGCGGAACGGCTGGGCCCGTGAGCCATGGCCGCTGAGCCTGCACGTCCGGAGCCTGTGCTCCGCAACGGGAGAGGCCACAACGGTGAGAGGCCCGCGTACCGCAAAAACAAAAACAAAACAAAACAAAACAAAAACATTACAGAATTGAGGTGAAGGTCCATGGAATATATGGCAGATGGATGACGATCAAATGGATTTTAGGAAGGAAAACTCTCGTCCAGTTTGGATGCTGCAATACTTCAGACTTTTTTTTTTTTTAAGGGATTTGTGTCTATGAGATAGAAAATTAATTCGGTTCCAGAGCAAGTTTATTCTTACAACACGCCAAGTTCAAACTACTTAACAAGGGCCTCCATCACAGCAGGTCAGCCCTCGATTGGAATAGCCGGGCCCTAAGGCAATACATCCAGCTCCCAGGGTCCCTGTGCTCACGCTGTCCTGACAAGTCCCTTAAAAAAATGCTTCTCACTCCATTACTAACACTGAGTCACCACCACCCAGATCTCTGCCTTTTCATGTTTAAGAAGAAGAGCTGTGAAAAAGCCCCATTGATCATTCTGACTTTTTCTTATCTTCACGTCCCAGTTTTATTTCTTTTTAATATCGTTACCAAAGAGCTGACAAAGTAATTGCTGTCCCTTAGAATGGCTTGTCGGCCTGCACTGCCACCCCCTCCATGATGACCGCCACCTGAGGGCTCCAAGTGGGCCATGTCAGGAGGCGCACAGATGCTCCAAGACGGGATCTGGGACTGTGTCAGAGGCTGACGGCCTTTCTTCACAGTCCTGGTCTGCTTGCTCTGCAACCTTCACACTCTGGTTCAGCTCTGACTCTGCCCATTACCTTGTATCTCCCTCTGGTCACTATTTCTTTTCCTTTTTTTAAAAAAAATTAATTTATTTTATTCATTTTTGGCTGCGTTGGGTCTTCATTGCTGCGCGCTGGCTTTCTCTAGTTGCGGTGAGCAGGGGCTACTCTTCGTTGATGTGCACAGGCTTCTCATTGCGGTGGCTTCTCTTGTTGTGGAGCACAGGATCTAGGCACGCAGGCTTCAGTAGTTGTGGCTCATGGGCTCAGTAGTTGTGGCTCGTGGGCTCTAGAGCGCAGGTTCGGTAGTTCTGGCACACGGGCTTAGTTGCTCCGCGGCATGTGGGACCAGGGTTCAAACTCATGTCCCCTGCATTGGCAGGTGGATTCTTAACCACTGCGCCACCAGGGAAGCCCATCTGGTCACTATTTCTATCCCTCGGTAACAGCCCAGTTTCTGACCCTGTCTCGCCCTGTCACTCCCACCATCTCTTTTGGTTTCAGACTATTTTCTGCACCCACCCCTAATCCCATCTGGTTTTTAACACCGGTTTTTAGCATCTCCGGTTCTCCGTCCTTGCCTGGCGTTTGTGACCTGCCAACGGGGGACTGAACTTCTCCATGTGCAAACAAAGCAAACACAGATTTGACCCCGTGCACGGGCCCTGATGGCCATAAATCTTGAGTCTCACCTGGGCCGGATCCACATCATTCAGCATAACTACAGACGTGCAGTGATAATCCAGGACCAGCCTCCAGAAGTCTTTCACTGTGTTTGGCAAAGGATGCTGGGTGACTATAAAAGCCGAGGGCTGTTTATAGCTCTGCAAACACAAACAAGAAAGATCCAAATATACCCAGGAAAATGTAACAGGAGGAAGCTAAGTTATTTTGTACACATGGGAGTTTGTGACATAAAACACTGAATGTATTTAACAATTGTTGAATTCTGTCACCATTGTCAATGCCAAAACAGACCAAATATAGACTCATCTGCAGAATAATAATGATAAAATAATCTCACTTTGATACTAAGAAAACTTAATCAGTATTTCATAATTTTTTTGGTATTTCTGGTAGAAAGGCAACGTTGGCCCTATACATAACTATTTTAATGGAGAAAATTTAACTTTACTTTAAAATATGCATAATTAAAATAGTTCTGTTTTTCCTAAAATCTGTTTGCTTGTCATTTAAATGTGTGATGGTGTTACTTATTCCTGCCATCAAAGGACACACATGCTTTTTACAGCTCTGCAGAGCTTCAAACAAGTTTAAATGCGCTTTTACTGATATCACACCAATAGAATTAAAATTTCCATATTAGCACTGAAAATACCCGTTCACTTTGCCCATCAACTGAACAGCAAATGTTCATTCAGTTAGAAGTAAACAGACAGACAGGAAGTAATGAGTTGTGTACTATCTGTGCTGACAGGCAATTTTCCCCCCATGTTAATTACCGCCCAAATGAGGAGGAATGGCAACTAAAATAATGCTGCAAAAACCATATTATCCCACTTCGCTGCTTTCGTGACTTAATAGCTGTCTCTTGCTCTCCGGCCAGGAGGTTAAAAATTGAAGCTCAGAGAGTAACCGAGACATCTTTCATTTATCAATCGCCTGGACTGGGGCTCTCAGAGAGACTAAGAACATTGGTCCTCACACAGAAACAGATACGGAATCTGAAATGCACTTTGTTGCAAATACGGTTTACATCTTAAAAAAAAACAAGGGCAGAGGAGTCAGGAGGTAACACAGGCACTGTCCCTGGAGGACCATCCCCCCACACCCTGCCTAGGGGGTGAGGGGGCTCACGTCCATGAGGGCGGCGTTGATGTAGTTGCTGCTCTCGCCATCGAGGGTGATGAGGAAAGGCAGGCAGCGGTCAGGGGGCAGGATGTCCATGCAGCGGTTCTTCTCGTGGTTCCGGGGCAGAAGCGCGATGCTGCAGTCCTCCACGCGCAGGGTTGGTGTCACCATGTTCAGGGTCTAGAGGACAGAGGACACACACTTGGGAAGAGAACCTGTCTCAGACCTCGGGAGACCCACGTTTCCTGCAGCTGATGTCCCCCTCCTCCCCGAACCCCACTGACACAGTTGGATTTTTATTTCTCTTTACGCTCCTTGGACTTGGTCCACAGACAGTGCCCATCAGACATAAGGACCACCATGGGTGTGCAGGATTACGTGCCGTCGAGTCCGACTAGGGCTGGACATCTGGGCGCTTGGGGGTAAGAGGCTGGTGGAGATCGGCCGAGTCAGGTGCATTTAGACCCAACGTGAATATGAGGAACTGCACGAAGAACTCTTGCCCGGCAAGCACCCTGAATGTACATTGCTTGGTCCGGCTGCACCTGTGTTACACTGTGGGACAGTGTGGTGTCTGCCTGCTAAGGGGGGGCCTGGCTCTGCTAGACCAGTGGTTCTCAATGCGGGGACACTGGCAATGTCTGCACACGATCTGGTTGTCAGAACGGTGTGGTGGAGGCCTCTTGGCATCCAGTGGGTAGGGGCCAGGGATGCTGCTAAACATCCCCCATGGCAATGGATGATCGAGTCCCCAGCGTCAACAGTGCCGAGGCTAAGAAACCCTGTGTTGGCTCATGGGTTCAGGAGCCGACTCTGAGATCCTTCTTAAGGAGCAAGGCCACAGCCGGCCACCTGTCCCTTTAGCATGACTTACCCGGAATTCCTCTTTAATCTGGCTTGAATTTGTCTGTGGATCCAGCTTGTTCATGTCATAATAGAGAGACCTGACTTGGGAAGCAGGGACCGAGGTGTCCCCACAAAGACAGGCTTCCAGGATGGCATCGTGGATGAACACGTACTGCTCCTGGCGAAGCAGACGGGACTCGTTAGTAGTAGAGAAACCAAGGTAACCAGAAAGAACTAGAGAAGGAGGGAACGCAGCCCCACACAGACAGGAAAACAGAACAATGGTCCACCCATCACAGACAACGCCCTCCCACCAGAGAGAAAGCAGGGGAGAGGACCTGACCGCTAGGAGGGGCTTATTCCAGGACCAGTAATCCTGTTCCCTAACGGGACGGCGGGCACATTGGTGACTGGCCATGTGCGGCGTACAGTATAGTGGGAGGAAGAGATAAACAGGGGCTCAATGCAGAAGCCGTAAACAGATCGATGAAAACCACTCAGACGCTGATAAATCCCAGAGCAAGCACTGTCATGTGGGAGTGACTGGAGCTACACTGTCTCTGCAATTCTGATCCCACGAGTTTGGAACTCAGTATTTCAGATGAGGAAATAGCAGAATCTTACCTACATATAATGAAAAGAGGAATGTGCTAACCAAATTAATAGTGCAAAGAAAGGTCCAGGGAAACTTGACATCACTATGAAAAATCAACAGTTCTGAGCACTCAGAGCTACTTACTTTGAAACATTAATTAATGCGATGATTACGAAAGTCCTTATGTGTCCAGGGAAGAGCTCTCGTGTGTACGTATAAGCCTGCGGTTTAAAAACCAACCCTCTAATTCTGAATTGGCCCTGGCTTTCCCTACAGTTAATTAGTAAAGTGTTAGCATATTTATTATTGCTCTCCAATTACATGAAATGCAAAAGAGGCCCATTACTTTTTACTTTAATTTCTATAAATAACTTGAATTCTTAATTCTTGAAAACAGCCCAGTCCTATTAAACAACATCTCAGAAATGGATTGAGTGAGAAAAAGGGGATGTGGTGACATTTGATCAACTGTTAAGTACATTGAAAATACATTATGATCATTATTATCTTTAAAACAAAAACTCTGTTCTAAAGAAAAAAGACCATGGAAGCAGCATTTACAGTTTCTGTTATTCTTCTCTGTTAGTTAAAAAATGAAATTAGGTTTCCCAGTGGCTTTTGTAAACTTTAATGCACAACCTAAATGTAAGGGAGTCTTATTCTACTTCATGAATCATTTTCCAGGTGGTGGGTGTAATGCCTACTTAAAAGGATCAAATAGTAGTAAAAATGTAAATTTCCTAGGAGCAGGATGGAATACTTTTTCTCAAATACTTAAAGTCCTGATACACCTTGAGTTCTAACTTATAGAAGTACTAGTCCGTATAGAGCACTTCTAGAAAATGGGCGAATTCCCATGATACCAGGCCACTGGACGGAATTTTTAAGGACAGTAGGAAGAGAACGAAATGCACAGAGATTACCCTTAAAGGTTACTTGGCAAATGCCTGGCTATTCTCAGGAGTGGTCTCGCTCTGGTTACCAGCTAGTTTAAAAGACACAGTAAAAAGAAATGGTATTGAATCCCCGAATGCTTAAACGTAGAGCCTCGACTGGACCCTGGACACAGAAGTAAGGGGAAAGTTAGGCTCAGATTCTGTTACCTGGGAGACTCGTGGCCTTTGCTGTGTGTTTATGAAAGAAAAAGAAAAGGAAAGAAGGAGGGAGGGAGGGAAAGAAGGATGGCCAGGTGCTTCACTTTTTCTCCTGGGGGTTCTGAAGACAGAACTGCTGGCTCTTCTCTCCCCTTGCCCTGGGAGGTGAGGTGCAGGGCGGGCACTGGGGTCAGAGCCCGAGGGAGGGCAGGCGGGCGGTCGGGAGCTGCTGTACCTCGGTCTGCACCATGTTCACCCTCCGAGACCGCAGCTCCCGGACGCAGTTGTAGATGTCCACCACCCCTTCTCTCTCGGCCATGTCCAGCATGATGTCGATGACAATGAAACAGCCGGTCCTCCCTGCACCGGCGCTGCACAGAGAGAGGGCTCAGTCAGTGGAGGAGAAAGGACTTCTGTGCTCCTGCTTCTGCTTAGATTTTTATTGTGGTGAAACTCACATAACACGCAATGACCATCGTAAAGTGCACAACTCAGTCGCACCTGGCGCCTTCGCATCCATCGAGTTTCCAAACGTTTCCATCACCCCAAGGAGACCCGCACCCACTGCTCCCCGTGCTTCCTTTTGGAGCCTCGGGCCCCCCTCACCTGCAATGCACCACCAACGGGCCTGCGTTGGGCGGGCTCTTGGATTTCACCTGCCGGACGAATCCTAGCAGCCCGGTGGCGTGGTAGGGGACGCCGTGGTCCGGCCAGCCCGTGAAGTGAAACTGTCTGATCTCGCGTATTTCATGAACACCTCGCTGCCAGGGGTCGGTCAGCACAGTGCAGGAAGAGAACAAAGGAGAACAAACGGTGAGGGGCCAGGAGGGCGCCAAGGACCCCTAAGCAGTCAGGGAGCCCCGGGGCTGGGAAAGTGAGCTGCTGGGAAGAGGGTCATTCTTAGGTGCAATACGGGCTTTGAAAGCCTCCTCACAGGGAGGAAGATCTTCGTGGGGGTGAAAGGGGAGGGGATGTTTGGGGAAAACGCTAATTAACAGGTGCAATGGCAGCAAATGGGTGTGTTGCTGGGATTCCTTGAGGCTTCTTTCTACACCTGTTAACGCAGGCTCTGTTAACAGTCTGTGTGTCACTTAGATCCTACGGTGTGAGGAGCGAGTCCACAGAGGACGCACAGAACGGGGACGGGAAGGAACTAAGGGGTATCTGTGCGCTCAAGACCAGCTGCTGAGATGCAGACCCCTGGTGAGCTCTTCCGTGTTCCGGTGCTGTTTGCACCAGGCACTTGGGCTGTGCACACGCTGAGGATGTGCAGAAAGGCCACTGGAAGAAGGACCACTTTCCAACCTGACAGCACAGAGAACCACTTTTCACTGGCAACTTGAGTTTGTTAGGTTTCTCTCTTTAATTGGGGTAAACATTTAATCCATTCATCTGATCACCAACAGTCAGATGCAAACGCAATGCTTCAGGCCTGACTCCAGGGGCTGGGGCTGCAGAGACATGGAGATGGTGTCTCCTGCCTTCAGCGGTCAGCCTGTGGGAAACGGGCATGTCGAGATTATAAACCATGGAAATCCAGAGGTATTTTTGCTGGAATTCTATGTTAGACCAGTAACCTGAAGAGAGAGGGTGGTCCGCCATAGAACCGAAGGGAAGGCACAAGGAAACAGACTTCAAGTGTTTTTAGTTTTTTTTAACATTTCCTCTTGTTTTGAGAATAACTAAGTTGATTTATATCCATCTTTTTTTTTTTCTTTTTCTAACTATGAGCCTATGTATTAAGACTGTGTTTCAAAACAGGAGTCTACTTTTTTTTTTTTTTTTTGCGGTACGCGGGCCTCTTACTGTTGTGGCCTCTCCTGTTGCAGAGCACAGGCTCCGGATGCACAGGCTCAGCGGCCATGGCTCACGGGCCCAGCCGCTCCGCAGCATGTGGGATCTTCCCGGACCGGGGCATGAACCCGTGTCCCCTGCATCGGCAGGCGGACTCTCAACCAGTGCGCCACCAGGGAAGCCCAGGAGTCTACTTCGAAAACAACAATTACTTCCAGAATCAAGGCTGGAGGTAACCTGAGATCAGACTTGACTTTCCCCCTTCTCTCTTGCCAGCACCGTTTCCTGGACACCATTTCTCCATTGGCCTTGGGTTTGGTTTTATCATCTTAACATTAAACACCCAGGAACCTTGTCACTTTCACCAGTAGCCGCTGTTCACGCAGAGGTAGCCAGGAAGAAATTCGGAATTTTTATGTGCTTCGAAAGACTAGAAGAGGCAAACAATGATAGGTTTTAAAATTAAGACTTGTTTGCCATCAGGGCATTCATTTATCTTGG
This sequence comes from Phocoena phocoena, assembly GCF_963924675.1. NCBI lineage: Eukaryota > Metazoa > Chordata > Mammalia > Artiodactyla > Phocoenidae > Phocoena > Phocoena phocoena. The sequence continues at coordinate 59,791,975 of NC_089231.1, read as the reverse complement.
TTTAATAACCCACAAGTGCTGAAGCTTTATTTCTCTTTGAAAATCATGCTATTCTTTAGTGGGGTTGAAGCATTAAGGAATTAAGCTGTCAGGGAGTCACAAAGGAAAATGAACATTGTCATCTGCTAAATATGCTCTGTGACCCCAGAGCAAGATTACTGGTGGTTAGGAGCCCACACTTTCTAACACTGAAACCATGGTAACATTTGGCTAAAGCCTCCATCAGAAGACACATGGTGAGCCTCTAAACCCCTGAGAGCTCCCCTGGCTTTACACAGGACGACAGGGCAGGGCAGGGGTGGTCCCAGGAAGTGGGAAAGCCTATAATAAAGATTCATTCATTCCAAAGAGGACAAAAGGGCATTTATGTCTCCCGTACACTGTTGTTTTTAATTTTAATTTTTTGAGCACTTCCCTTTCTAGCTTTGCTAGATTTCAGAGCCAGCATCCCCAGAACCCGAACTCCATCCAACACGGGCTGGGCGCCCAACTGATCTAAGACTCGTTTTCTCAGCAGCGTAAATGTCAGTGTCTGGGATGCAGCAAACCTTTTCCCAAAATAAACCTCCACCCTCTAATGTGTTCACTACTGACAAGATGAGCAACGGAACTGGCTTCTGAGTCGCCTCTCACTCTTGTTCATGGACGTGGCAGTTTCTTTCTTCACTGTTTTGTAATACAGGGGGGGAAAATCATAGATGTGCTCAGTGATCACAGTCCAAAATATTTCCCAACTGGATATCAAGTATATCTTTTGTTCATTTTTCATTAACAAGATTTAATGCTAAATAAATGAGCATCGTATTATACTTAATAAGTATTAATGCTATATGTTGGGTTGGCCAAAAAGTTCGTTCGGGATTTCCCGTAACATCTTCCGGGACGAACCCGAACGAACTTTCTGGCCAGCCCAGTAAAAGCGAGGTATGCATTTCCTTTTCCTTGTAATAGCTGGGAAGGAAGACCCCCCACGACAAACACTAGTGCTTAGCCCAGAGCGGGCGCTTGATAAATACGTGTGGATGGATGAATCCCCAGGCACATGCTCTGTCTTGCAGATTCAGGACCATATCCCTGCCTCTCTGAGCCCCAGGCACCTCCTAGGCAGAGAGAACTTGGTGTCCATCGCCGGCTTCCTTTCTGCCAGCTGTGGCAGGGGTAGAGTCACCTAGATCCACAGAAACTTTTCAGCTGTCTTCCTCCTGCCACGATGGGCACTTTGTTATTTAAAAGCTGTTCAGCTTTTGGAGTCACCAGCTACAGGGGAAAGGAAGGATGACCGTCCCATGCAAAACAGGAACTGACCAGTTTCAGGCTACAAACTGGCCTGCTTGTTTGCAGAACGGAGCCCAAACCCATTTTTCACCTTTAGGTCCCCTGATGCGAATACTCTCAAAATAGAATCCGAACTGGAGGACTCTCAAAGTATACACTTCACTTGGCTGTTTTATTTTTTTTTTTAAGTTTCCTTTCTAATGAGGAAGTTTAAAACCTACAAGAAGTGCTCCACAGACGTACTAATGATTTGTTTTCCTCAGAGATTCCAATTGCCCCGTTAGAAAATCCGGCAACATGTCATTTTGATTTCCCCAAACGCTCTAACAAGCTCCTCATGCTTTCCTTCCTCCCACTACCTCTTTGCTGCTCGCCTGAGGACTAAATAACTGGGTATTTCAGGAACATTTCTGTGCAGCTGGGGATGTAGCCGAGAACACTAAGAGGTTAAAAAAAGGCTAAAAAGACAAACAAATCCTTCCTTTAGCCACAGAGATGCATTTTCAGCTTATTAGAGAGCTGACTATTGTTCAAAGAACTCTATGTTTAAGTGACGGCTTTTGGATGCTTTTTTTTGTTTTAAAGAAGAAAATATTCTGGGTCTTTTATCACTATCTGTTTCAATGCAGTTATTCATGAGGGCTCTTGCCAAGAGCCATACAAAAATCCTCCATATGTTTTTTTTTTCCCCCCAATCCTGCCTAAGAAGGGAAAAACCCGACATCAAAGGGTGAGGTTCAGAACTTGAAGAATTGAGTCAGCCAGAACTCCACGTTGTTTGAAGTCTCTAAGCCTCCTGCCTGCTTATTAAAAAAGACAGGCTGAGGGAAAAAAAAAAAAAGCTAAATAGTTTGAGAAACAGATTAAAATAAATGAAAGTCTCTTCAGCCTTGTGATTGTATGACAAATAGGGATTTGAAAACCTGGAGAGGTAGTTGAAAAAATCAGGGTAAATGAGCCAGTAAGCAAACGCTGCAATTTCCTCATTTCCTAAAACTGGTCTTGTTAATCCAGAAAGTACATTGAGATGCAGTGAGAAGTAGGGGGGAGGGCTGGGAGCCAACCGCCCTGGTCCACTTACAACCCGGGGCCTGCAAGGGCACCCGCCACTGGTAAATTCATGCCGGCATCACCACATCCAGTGTAAGGCTCAGCCGTGGACAGAAGCCGGGGGACCTCAGAGACAAAACCGTGGGTCCCCTTCTTCGAAGGCAAGGTGAGGACAGGAAGGCAGAGCGTTTGCCAGCCACATCACCTCCACTACCCCCCACAGCCTACCTGTGACACTTCTCTGGATGGACTGCAGTTTGCTTCGCTTCCGGCCCCTCCCTATGTCAGCAGAAAGAGGGGGAGTAAGGAGATTCCCTGTTACGCCCTGTGGAGAAGGCACAGAGCAGCAGTCCCATCCATGCATGTGGGATGAGGCCGTGGGACAGAGCACAGCATTCAGGACCCCACGCCCGCAGGGCCCGAGGGCTGAAACCAGCATGGGAGTGAATGGATGGAAGCGCTGGTTCATGCAAGAGCGTCCCAGGTCTACTTATGTGTGTTTCCAGGTAGAAGCTTCCACCTGGAAAATCCATCAGTCCATATTAAACCATAGGCTGGAAAAGCCTCAAGGAGGTGGAGGGGATCCAGGAGGAGTTAGGACCTGTGTCTCCACACCGATACGAACTCAACACTGGGAAACCCACATGGACATACAGCATGAAGGACATTTATTGAGCTGCCTCTGAACAAGGACAGAGAGATGAGCTGAGCAATATCAATCAGGTTAAAAAGAGAAAGGAAGTAGACAGCTAGCTGTATCTTTTGGTTTAGTTGCAAAACACAGATTTTCATGAAATGGGAATGATTTGCTTCAAAGACAGAACTGAGCTATTACAGAATCACAGGGCAAGATGCAATCTTGAGAAATCACTGGATAGAGCCTACCTGCATTCAGGTGTGACCACGTATGAATTATCCCAGATAACTTAATGAGGCTGGTATCACTAATGTCTGACCAAAGCTTTTCAAAGCAGTGTGAAAACTTACCTTTTCAACAGCAAATGTTCTTATCACATATTCTGCCAGTAGCTCTGTTTCTATTAGGGTGACTTTAATGTCTTTGTAGATCTCTGTGTCATCTGGCCAGTATTTGCAGCATTTGACCTTTAGAAAACACAAAGGAAATGAAGATTTAGGGTTTTTTTTTTTGGAGTTCTCCAAATGACGGGTCACAGTACAATTTATAGGATACAATTTGCACACAAAATCAGTACAGCTTAACCTTTATTTTTTTAGATCACCTATATATTTTTTTCTCTCCCCAGAATAAAACACAATTTGAGTTATGGGAGGAATAAAACCTAGGAAAATTGTCTAAAGTTAACAAATTATATTTATACTACAAACATCTCAGTTACAGTAACCATTCATTTCCTGTCTATCTCTACTCAGGAATGGCCTGGAAAAATAAACTATAAAAGTCAGCTTGCAGTATTTTAGCTCCTCTGAACTTTAAATTTCTTCTAGTTTCAGGAACTGATCGAACATTTTTGAGGAGGACTGAGCAGGAAATCAGAGCCCAAAGTAAAGATTAGAGTTTTTTTTTTTTTTCTTTCCTGAAGAAGGTAGTAGCTATGTGTTTTTCCCAAGTTAGAATTACAGATTCATTTTAGTATAAGTAAATTCAATACACAAAACCCGGTGAACTCCCTATGTTAATGACTAAGATTTCCTCAGTCACCCAGGCACAAAACCTGGCAATCCTTCTCCAAAACCCAACCAACGGCCAAGTCTAAGAAGCTTTTGAAATATCTCTCAAATATGTTTTCCAAAGTTTTATTCCCTCCGCCACCATCTTCAGGCTCTGGTAACTTCCTGCATCCCCTCCACACCAGTAGCTGCAAAAACCCTTCCAAGTGCGATCCCAATGGCACTGACTTGCTCTGCTCAGTAAACATCCATTTCCAACCACTGCCCGTGAAATTAAGTAGAAATTAACTTTGGCCTGGCAGGTAAAGATCTTTTTTGTATTTGGATACAACTAGCATCTTCATCCTTTTTTTTTTTTTTCACTGCTCTCCTTTCTAACCACATATATTTTATGTTCAGAGACAAGCGGTTTGCCTGATCCCCAAGCAGACCTCATGGTCCAGACTCCTACACATGCCATTCCTTCTGTTCAGGATGCTCTCCTCCCACTCAGATATTTTATCTAGCTGAACATTTTATCCGTTCTTCAAAGAATATCTCAAATGCTACAGCCCTTCAAAGTCTTTTCTCCATGGATGCTCTCTGTTGGTGCTCTGATAAGATGTGCCAGTTCTGCTAGTATGACACCACGTTATACCTGCTTCTGACACCACGTTATACCTGCTTATTACCTGCCAGCATGCAAAGGGCTTTCAATTGCTTATTTCTGCACACCCAGCAAATCCGGTATGTGTCCCATACACAGAAAATATGCAATAGGTACATGTAAAACTGAATTTCATGGAGACAAGCATAGGATCATCATAGGAAGGACAATCCCAGGTTGGGAAAATTGACAAAAAGAAATACGGACTGGGGTGGCCTTTCCCAGAATGCCAAACACCTTGGTACACCCGTGTTTCCGGTGTGGTGCAGGCTGGTTGTTTCCTTAGCTGCTTCCTCATGAAACTTTCTGGCGGCCAATTCAGTGCTGTTCTAGATCAGCCTTATCGCCTTTACTTGGGAAGATGTAAGCCAGAAACATCAGGAATTGGAGACACAGTGCAGCACAAGACAAAGATGGTCCCTTGGGGACTTCCCTGGTGGCGCAGTGGTTAAGAATCCGCCTGCCAATGCAGGGGACACGGGTTCGAGCCCTGTTCCGGGAAGATCCCACATGCCGCAGAGCACCTGGGCTCGTGAGCCACAACTCCTGAGCCTGCGTGTCTGGAGCCTGTGCTCCGCAACAAGAGAAGCCGCGATAGTGAGAGGCCCACGCACTGCAATGAAGAGTGGCCCCCGCTCGCTGCAACTAGAGAAATCCCTCACACAGAAACAAAGACCCAACGCAGCCAAAAATAAATAAAAAAACAAAACAAAACAAAACAAAAGACGGTCCCTGCCCTCATTAAATTTTTAGCTTCCTAAGGGAATCTTTTTTTTCCCCCTCATGGGAACATTATCTGTGACTTTATAAAGGATAATCATTTATAAATATTTTGACTTATCCATATTTCAAAGATTTATATCATGGATACCTGTGCCAGATCTAAAATATTCCAGAATAACAGAGATCTATAATTTCTCCAGTTCTTTTCCTAGATGTAAAGTGAGTCTGAGCAGATCATGCATATTTGTGATGTCTAATTTGATAACAACCCTAATTTCACTCATAGAATGTCTAATTACTTTCACAATGGTAATTAACAAAGATGCTTATATGGCACGTACCAAAGTCTCCTCTATTTTAGGGGACTTGCTTTTACCTTTTTGTGACTTCAATCATGCAAGCAGAGGGTTGTGGATAGATACAAAACTACGAATAGAGTATATACATGCACTTTTAAAATTAAACAATTCTCAGGAATTCCCTGGCAGTCCAGTGGTTAGGATTCTGCGCTTCCACTGCAGGGGGCACGGGGTTCCATCCCTGGTTGGGGAACTATGATCCCGCATACCACGCGGCCGAAAAGAAAAATTAAACAATTCTCAATGGAATGAACACATAAGTCAAAAATCTGTGTATTTCTCCAAAAATTACAAAGTTAACCTACGTTAACTAGGTATACCTTGTCTAACAAAAGTGCCTTATTAGAATGTGATTGCTGTAGGACATAGTGTATAGTCACCTATTCTTCTCTTTTAGAGTCTTTACCCTCCCCATCCCCAAAGTTTCAGTAACTACGGGTGTGGAGGCTTCAATGCCTGGGAGTCAGGGAAACCAAAAGCCTCTGCAGTGTACCAAAGGCTTAGAGCTTCTCTTGGGTACTATTCTTCCAGTTCCCTTGGGCCAGCTCGGTTCCCAGGGATCTTGACCCTGCCGGGCCCTCCCGCCGGCTCTGCCATCCCCCAACCTCCCGGGTGCAGCTGGGCGCCCCCTGGCGGTGGCGGCAGAAAGCACCTTCCAGGTGCAGGGGTCGCCAGCGGGTGGCCACATCTAGCTCCCCAGGCTGGCTGCACGTTACTGTGACCTTCGGGGCACCTTGATGTCTCTGTAGCAGTGGTTCTCAAACTTCAGCAGGCGTCAGACGATCCTGGAGGCCTGTGACAAGTGCTGGGCCCCACCCCAGAGTTTCTGATCAGTAGGTCTGGATATGTGTGGTTCCAGAATTTGCATTTAGGACAAGCTCCCAGGTGATGCTGCTGGTCTGCGGACCACACTTTGAGAAGCAAGGATGTAGATGACAGCCTGACTACAGAGGCTGGCTCTCTCCTTAAGGCTGCGGTGAGCCTGGGTGAGTCACTCAGGTTTGCTTAATCTCAGGTTCTTCATCTGCAGGGGGTGGTTTTTGTTCTATCTCAGAGGGCTCTAAGGTTAAGGCAGGGGTTTCCAAATTTGCATGTTAGAATCATTTGGGGGGGGTATTAAATTCCAAAGCCTCGGCCACACTCCAGGCCAATTAAATCATCATTTTTAATGCAAATCGAAACCACAATGAGGTATCACCTCACACTGGTCAGAATGGCCACCATCAAAAAATCTACAAACAATAAATGCTGGAGAGGGTGTGGAGAAAACGGAACTTTTCTACACTGTTGGTGGGAATGTAAACTGGGACAGCCACTATGGAGAACAGTATGGAGGTTCCTTAAAAAACTAGAGTTGCCATATGATCTAGCAATCCCACTCCTGGGCATAGATCCAGAGAAAACCATAATTTGAAAAGATACATGCTCCCCAATGTTCATTGCAGCACTATTTACAATAGTCAAGGCAAGAAAGCAACCTAAGTGTCCATCAACAGATGAATGGATAAAGAAGATGTGGTACTTATATACAATGGAATATTACTCAGCCATAAAAAGAACAAAATAACACCATTTGCAGTGACATGGATGGACCTAGAGATTGTCATACTGAGTGAAGTCAGACAGAGAAAGACAAATATCATATGATATCACTTATATGTGGAATCTAAAAAAATGGCACAAATGAACTTATTTACAAAACAGAAATAAAGTCACAAACATAGAAAACAAACTTATGGTTACCGGGGGTAAGGCGGGGGGGGGGGGATAAATTGGGAGATTGGGATTGACACTACTATATATAAATAGATAACTAATAAGGACCTACTGTATAGCACAGGAAACACTACTCGACACTCTGTAATGGCCTATGTGGGAAAAGAATCTAAAAAAGAGTGGATATATGTATATGTATAACTGATTCACTTTGCTGTATACCTGAAACTAACACAACATTGTAAATCAATTATACTCCAATCAAAATTAATTTAAAAAATCATAATTTCTGGGTAAGACACGGGCATCTGTAATTTCTTATAGCCCCCAGGCGACTCCAAAGTGCAGATGTGTTTGGGACCCACTGGACTGAGTGATAACATCTGCCCTAGAGCAGGTTCATTGTGAGTATCCCCCCCAACCAATGGAAATTCTTAATTTTATTATGATGATAGTTTTGTGGTGATCTGGACTGGAGGTGACCACAGGCAGTCAGAGGGCACAGATCCCCCTGAATGCCTGAAGAGGTGAAGCTGGGTTTCCTGGTGCAGGGAGAGGGGAGAGCAGAGTGTTGAGTGCTGTGCCAGCTCTCTGCTGGGGAAACATATGCAGAAGCCAAGGAAATTCCGGTGTGTTCTCTGTCCCTCTTTCCTGCACACCTATTCGGGGCACTGGTGGGCAAGTCCACTCTCTCACCAGGGGGGTTTGATTAACGCCCAACAGAAACTAGGAAAGGGTGTCCTGACTTGCGGAGGAGAATCACATCCAGTAGAGCCGTGAGGAGCCACAGGGACAGTTTCCAGACAGTTTCCTTTTCCAGATCATCACGAATGCCAGACATAGACTTTCACGCTTGGATTTTGCTTTGGAATCGCTGGGTTCTTGCAACTGTGGCCTCACCAGTGGCTGGCCTGAGGGGAGAGCCAGCAGGGGCCAGGGCCGGTCTCCTTTCCCTTCATTCTCTCCCTGGCTTGTGTCCTGAAAGGAGGAAACGAAGGGCCGGCCCAGGGACCAAGAGTGACTCACTCCAGGGGATGAGCTGGATGGTGGCGGCGGAGAAGCTGTGGACAGGCCCCAAGCACAGGGGTCTTTGGAGGAGGAAGCTCAGGGTCAATTATGCTTCCTTCAGTCTCGCCAGGCCCAGCTTCAGGAACAGATACCGAATAGGAAGGCTTGAAATGACTTTAGCTGCCTGGCCTCTTGGCATGAGTGAGGGTATGAGGGGGAGAGGGGCAGGAAGAACAGAAGCACACTCTGAAAGCATCCTTCTTCTGTACACCTGATCACAGATGGCTAGGTTTCCGTGGATGCTCCTGTATCACCAGCTCTCTGGTTGGCAGGAAGGGGGCTCGGGTAGAACGTGAAGGTCTGCTTCTGTGCTCTGTGCCTGGGCCCAAGGACTCATTTTGCTAAGAAGCCCATGATCACGAAGGGTTAAGCGATTAAATCTCAGCCCTTCAACTGCGGGTACCACTGCACCATCTAATAGACACAACCGACAAGGAGGTGGAAGGCAGGAAAAAGACAAAGGCACTGGTACAAGTTTTGGTTTGTCAAGGGGTTTTCAGCAGACTCTTTCTTTTTCTGAAAGGAGACATCCGAAGAGACAGTGACCACAGTTCTATTAATAGCTGAGTGCGGCTTTGCTGGAGCCGCTGGTTGGCAAGAGCAAAAACACTGCTGGGAAGCACAGTGACCATAAAGGGCCCCAGCCAAGAGCAGCTGCTAACGAGGCTTCCAAGAGAACAGATCTATTGCATACATTTTTTTTTTTTTTTAACAGAACTCTCACAGCAATGAAAACATTCACTCATTTAAATATCCTGAAAATGCGGATTGCTTTGGTCCCAGCGTGATGAAGTAAGACAGATGTGCGCTGGCTTTTATCTTGTTAACTTGTGGTGTTACAGCCGGTGACGCGTATCCTCTGAGCCTCAGTGTTCTCGTGCATAATATGGGATAATAGCACTGATTTTTTTTTTAAGGGAGATTTTGAAGAGTAAGTGACACAGTCTATATAAAAGTTCTGCATAAGTACCTGGCTTATTGTAGGTTCCTAGCTCCTCCCTCCCAAACCTGCTTCATCTGGGCCCTGGGGCCTCCTTTGGGCAATATCCTTGAAGGCTGTTTCAAAACTGGCACAAAGTCAGGAACTGCTGGAGGTCTGGATAGTGTGAATTTGGAGGAATCACTTCATGGCACCAGCAAATCCCTCTTTCTCACCTTCAGGCTCCTGCCTAAAGTTCCCCCCACAGGGCTTCTGGTTTTCTATCTGGTCTTCCAATAGCATCTATTAATTAATGGACACATAATACTTATAATATGCACAAGGTCATATCCATATCTGTCACATTTGTTTTCATCTGCTGTAAAGAAACATGTGGCCTGAAGCCTCCTGTGGAATTCTAAGTGTCATCTTGCAGAACCCCCGAGAAATGTCTTGCTGCTTTTCTCTCTGACCGCACATGGATGACAAGGGTCCTACCCAGCTAGGTCACAGAGCATCAGCCCTTTGAAGAAACACGTTTACCCAGGCTGCTTGTTCCCCACCTTATTCAACAGACTGGCCTTGACTTTTAGCCATTCCCCAAATTTAAGTCATCCTGCTAATAGAGGGAGATTTGCCACCATTGAGGACAATGAAAATGTGTGTCACACAGTCTAAAGATTCTGAAAGAAGACATTCAGAAATCTTTGGAGCAATGACAACATTATGACAACATATATATTATATACAACATACATATATGTGTATATATATCATATATTATATATAACATATATAATATACACATACATGTGTATACATAATACATACATACACATCTATATATTATATATACATACATATATATATACATCTCCTGAGGTCCATCAGAGGGGACATTTCTTAGGGAGATATCTGACGTATCTTTGAGAAGAAGATTCCATATTTTCTCTCAATGGCAGTCTCCCCATGTATCAGGGTAACAATTTAGATCAGCAGGACTGCAGTCCTCTAAAGTTTTTTAACTGTTGTCTCTGTGTGGGTCACAGAGCCATCCAGGCTAGACCATACGGGGGTCACCATCATTCCAGTCCTAGAATGATCTGACTACTTGCCCCTCACACTAATTCTGTGGGGCACGAATTATCCCTATTTATATCCATCATCTGAAGTGGAGAGGCTGAGGCAGACTGGGGAGCTTTGAGGGCTCCCCACCACGGCTGCAGTGTCGTGATGCCTCTGTCTGTGCTCAGGGCAGCGGTGTCCAGACTGTCCTCCCGTCCAGACAGCCCCAAAGGCCATGATGAGCAGAGACTAGGCCCGGCACGGCTGGGGCACTGAGAGGAGACAGGAATGAGTCTAACGCTGGTGAAGAGGCTGGTGTGGAAATAGGGCAGGGCAGAAGGAGGGCAGACCCAGGGCAGAAGGAGGCAGCTCAGTGGTCACAGCACATCCCCCAGAGCCTCGCTGTCTGGGTTCAAAGCGTGGCCCCACTAATGAGCTGTGTGACCTCAGGCACGTCACTTAACCTCTCAGTGCCTCCATTTTTCAGTTGTAAGATGGGGATAATAATAATGGTTTTAGAAAGATTAACTACATTCTTGCTTGTAAAGCTCTTAGATCATGCTTGGCAGCAGTAAAATTAGCAAAACAAAAACTGCTATTGGAAGGTAGAAAGAAGAACGTTAAATCTAAAGGAAGAGACCCAAAGCTTCACAAGGGAGACCACGTGACAGATGAGACCAGAAAGATGAAGTGCAGGTTCCCAGGGTGGTGGAAGGGGGAGGGCACTGTGGATTGACGAAGTTGGCGGGGGGCATCTCCGGGAGTAGTCCCGAGTCCCTGATGGGGGGACGGGGTGGGGGGGGGGCTGGAGGGATGGGATTCTCCCGACCTCGGTAGGAGGCAGTCCCTGTTGCATGGTTTCCAGCTGCTTCTGACACTATCCTGGTGGACCTTCCTGGTGCTGTGTTTTAAAATAAGAGGAACAGTCTTGGGGTAGAAAGTGTGTGTTCGAAAAGTGGGGGGGCACGCAGGACATGGATTTCTGTACGACCCACATTTGTAAAGGGCACTCGTTCCTTTTTGTGAGTGTACACAACCCCTGGAACCACCGTGCGGCTCCATGCAGCCGAGCCAGCTGCCCTGCCAGCGGGGCTGCTAGGTGCCACGGACACACTGGACGCTGGGATGTGTGTGTGAGTGTATGCGTGTGGGCTGGGAGCAGTCGATCGCCTGGGTATGTGTGTCAGGCACCTCCGTTACCAGCTGCTGAGCAGACGCTGCACACCACGGCGGATACACCTGTGGCTCCTTAGAGCAGGTGAGCTCAGGGACTGTGCCTTCCACATCCCCCAGGTTTCCAGGATGTGACCTCTCTGGCTTACTTAGTTACAGACCTGGAAATGTTCTTTAAATGCCACACACACAGACACACAACACAGGCGGACATTCTTCTCGGTAGGGGGGTAACATTTTACTTTTAAGGACCACTGATAAAGAAGGTTCTCTTAAAAACTCGCATTTAGTGATGGTGCAGTGTGGTGTGGCAGGAGAGGCCTGGTGGGCACGCAGGAGGGCTCGAGGCTGATTCTAGCTGTGTGACCTTGTGCAGGTCACAGACCCTTTTTGGTCCTCAGCACCCTATGTGCAAAAAAAGAGGACAGTAGACCACATGGCTATTAAAATTATTCCAGGTCTGGGAAGTCGATTTCATGACTCTAGAATGAGGCTCTTTGGAAGCCATATAGCTTAGTGCGCAGGAGGGAGGTTCTGCAGTTCCAGTCACAGGCTGCCAGTTACTAGCTGCATGACCTTGGAGTAATTTCTTAACCTCTGGGAGCTTCAGTGTATTATCTGGGAAGTGGAGATAACAATAGCGCTCACATCACAGAGTCACTGCGAGGTCTGAAGACCCATCGCATCAGAGAATGTCCACTGGCTGCCATCTTTGCTTCATGTCAGCATCTCTATTACTAAGAAGGGAACAGCTCACGGTGCAGAGCACCAGGTGCTCTACTGATTATAAGAGCTCACACTTGATGGTCTCTACCAGGATGAGAGAGACAATGAACTTGAGTTTCAGAAACACGAATCTGGGCTAAATCCCTTGAGGTAGTCTGAGGTGCAGACTTGTCCCAGTTAATCTTTTGGGGGGAGGTAAATGGCTCCAGGGGTCAGAAGCAAAAAAGAGGAACTTAGAAAAGGCCCCGGCCTCCCTGGGTCTCAATATCCTCACCTGTTCTATAACCCTCTTCCCTAGATTATCACGGGAACTGCTAAACACAGCAAAGACGTCGAAGAATATAGTGACACAAATAGATGACCTGCTTAATTGTTGACTGAACCTCATATAAATAGTCCTGGGTTTGGGATGTATGTGATTCAACCAGTTGAATGGATTGAAACTCCTACAAATTCTCTCTTGATATTGGATTCTCCACCCAACAACATCAGAAAAGAATCTATCTTTGGTGAGGTGATGACTGTACCATCCTTTTCTAGAACAAAGGACTTCTCTGTCCAGGATTTTCAGTGATAAGGTTCTGTTTCTATCTCAAAAGTAGACAGTCTGAAGCTAAAAGAGGTGAACCCAATGTCGGCTTTTGAAATATCTATTTCCTCCCATACTCTTCATATTTATTCCCTTCTGTGGGCTAATTCTCCACTATATGTCACGGTTCCCGTCAGCTCTTTCCTTTCAGACTCTATCTCTTTTTACTTCCCAGTGAGTAATCCAGTGAAAGCCCTACTAGTTAACTCATCTCCTGGCTATGAGGTCAGTCTACTTCTGTAATCCAGCAGCACCTCTGCAATTTTCAAATAATTACCCAAGTGCATATTCCTTAATCCTGAGGTTTACAGGATGAGGAAGCAACGTAGTCCACACCTTCTTGTCAGGTGTGAAGGGGGTTCTTTGGTTGGATTTTATATCAGAGAAGTGTCCAGAGTCGTCCCACGTTCTCATTGCTGGAAACCTGGTCCCAGAGAAATGGGGCAGTGGCTTAAGCCGTAAACTGTTGTCCTGATCTGGTCGTAAACATACGGCAGATATTTTGAGAGGAGAAGTTCCGAGGCAGTGAATTCTGGTGTTCTGCTAGCCAACTGAATTGAACCCTACTTTACTGAAATCCCTTAATTAGTGAAAGGAATGTAGACATACTGATGTCTTGTCACTTGGTGAATCTGAGAGCAGTTGTATACAGACTGTAACCCTGCTCGCTGCATTATTTTGCCTCTTTGGCCCTCTTCTCCTAAGAGGTCCCCAGCATCTACTCACCTATTTCCTTAGCCAGATAACCCCAAGCCTTCAGGAGAAGGCAGGGCAAGGCCTCAGAAGATGAGGTCAGCAGACTTGGAAAGTTCAGAGAAGGAAAAAAATAATTCTGCATTCAAGATAGGACATCATTTACGGTTTTCAACAAGCCATTCAAGGATAGGATATACCCACAGTGTGCAAAGAGGGGGAAAAGCTCAATTTACTTTTTTCTTTTTTTTTTTTTGGCCATGCTGTGCGGCTTGCGGGATCTAAGTTGCCCAACCAGGGATTGAATCCGGGTCCTGGCAGTGAATGCGCAGAGTCCTAACCACTGGACCGCCAGGGAGTTCCCAGAGAACTCAATTTTCAAGTGATGTGAGTGGAGCAAAAGAGGAGCTCTGGCAGCTTGGAGACCATCCCATATTGCACCCGATTCTACTGCCAAGAAATTACAGATGTATGTGGCCCGGGAAGGTACCCGTGCAACAGGGTCTGTGATGCGTCTGTCCCAGCGTACCTGTCCATCTGCCGCGTCCAGGCCCCTGCCCTCTTAAGCGCTTCACGACACTAAGGCAGGTGACCACCTACATGCACCCCAGAGACATGGCAGGTAAAGTGAGAGGCGACAGAGTGAGCCAGTGAGGATCCCAGCCCAGGCCAGTAGAGGGGTGGATACACAGGAAGCCCAGACCCAGATGAAGACGAGGATGTTCCACGGCCGGGCACCGATGACCAAGCGGCACGAGTGTCTGCAGGAGGCAAGCGACGGGGCTTGACGGTGGTGACCATGAATGTGGGCACCCGAGAGTCACCTCCGCGGGTGCAGCTGGAGAATACTGAACAGCTGATCTGCACTCAGCTCGCACTACCTGGGGGGCCAGGAGAGCGAGTTCTGGGAAACACCTGTTATTCAGACCTGCAAACATGTTTCAATCCTAGCCATATGAGAGATGGCCCATAAGAAAGCATCAGCTGACTCACCACACAGAAAGAATCCTCTAAAAAGCCTAATTTATAATTCATCTATCTTTGAGTAAAAATGACTTTGCCTTCTGTTAAAGGGACAGGATGGATTGGGCTGAGTTACCAAGAACATCATACCAAAGGGTCGACTGGGGAGGCCAGATGTAGCCTCTTCTCTGTCGTCACAAACAGCTGTCGTGATCCTCACTGGCACCCAGGGGACCACGTCACACACACACGGGTGGCTTGTGCCTGCAGTTTGTTCTCCCGAGTGGAAGAACCAGGCGAAGGGGAGCAGTGAACAGAAGCTTCCCTCGTATGAGTCGTTATCTTGCACCAGCTTATCTGTTCCTTTGTAATTATTCTTCCACCTCTTCAGAAACATTCACTGAGGACTTCCTAATACTTTCTATGTGTCTGACCCTGTGGGATTCACAGATGACATACCCTAGTCTTTGCTCTCGGAGGCCTGTGGTCTGGGTGGGCAGAACGGTCCCCAAGGGTGTTTAGTTCCTTCTTGTACCTGACGGTGTGTCCTCCTCTATAACTGGAGGGTGAATGTTTTGAAGGTGGGCGCCTCTCTTCTGCTTGCCTGGCCTCGCCTACAGCAGGGTACGAGGTCACTTGAGCACCGCATCTGAACTGGCTACAGGTACCTCAGTAAAGTCACAGGAGTGGTGGACAGACTCCAAGGGGTTAAGGTGTCCAACAATGGCAACGGCAGAGAAACAGAGCCTGTGAGAAAAAGGTATGACTGGTCCTGCCTCCACCCCAGGAAATTCATTAATTCACTGTGTCGACTCACGCAGAATTCAGGAAAAAAGAGACAATGGTCTGCACTTAGAACAAACAGTCTGCTGTTCCTGACAAGGCAAAGAACATTTCTGAAACTGAGGTAAGTATGTGTGAGCAGGAGAGAGAGAGAGAGTGTGTGTGTGTGTCTGTGTGTGATGCGTACGTTTGGGAAGAACCTTTTATCAAGTACAGGGAGTGCAGAAGTTGTGAGAGAGATCTAGTCTGGTTACCCATGTAAGCAAGTGTGAGGGAGGGGAATAGCTAGCCTTAAAAAAACACATGCATGTACACACACACACACACACTTATTTGCAGGGACACCATGAGAATAAAGGTTACAGAAGTTGGGGTTAGCATTACAGATACATTTTCTATAAGAAGCCTCATTACTTGAGCTTTAAAATGCAGTACTTAGCGAAACAGAAACAGACTCATAGACATAGAGAACAGACTTGTGGTTGCCAAGGGGGAGGGAGCTGGGGGTATGAGGTGAGAGTCTGGGATTAGCAGATGCAAACTATTATATATTGACTGGATAAACAACAAGGTCCTGCTGTATAGCACAGGGAACTATATTCAATATCCTGGGATAAATCATAATGGAAAAGAATATGAAAATGAATATGCATATGTATAACTGAACCACTTTGCTGTACAGCAGAAATTAACACAACATTGTAAATCAACTATACTTCGATAAAATAAAAAAATAAAAAGGCAGTACTGAGTGTTTAATGTAAAATATTCGATAGGCCTTCAGGGAGACTGAAGAAGAAAGGTCCGTGGTTTTCTCCTTGCTTTATTCTGAGAGGATCTGTTTTCCTTTAGTCTCCTATTTTTCACAATTGCCACCCAAATTAGTAGTCAGTGAAGTGTTTCCTAGTTAAACGAAGTTGTTTCACAATGGTATCTGTTTGTGCATATCCTTTATACCACAGTTTACCTTGCAGTTAAACAGACTGGTTATCCAAATTGGATTAATGAACATTAAGTGATGGTGATGATTCTTTATTAACTTTTTGGGCGTAAAGTAACTATTTCTGTGCACAAGAGGATCTTCTTCCAGATACAAAAATCACACATGGGGTTACACAGAACACGATGGGCTGGGCATGGATATCTTTATTAAATGATTGCAAGGGGCCACATTTCCCCCGAAGACCTCCTTCCTGCTGCCTGCCTCAGAGGCGGTATTGCTGAGCATCGGTTAAAAAGATGGAAATGTGCTCAGAAGGTAAGATTGCTTGATATGCCAGTTGATAAACCAGTGGATTGTTATAGGCAATTTTGAGAACTTTTGAAAAGAATATGTTCTCTCCAAATCTGTAGTCAGATTAGATCGTTTTCAAAAGAAGGTCTATAAATTATAGCCTGTGCATCTTTTACGGTCTGCATAAATTATGTACAGACAGAACCTCGCAGAATTCGTCTCATGGGTACCTAATCACGCTGCAATGTTCTGCTCTAGGTCTTCTACAAAATCCGTGTATAATAGTGCAGAAGAAATAGGAGTGGATGGCTCTCTCCCAAGGAAGTGACACTCATGGCTTTGTACTGAATCACCCCCTTTACAAAACCCAGACTCTGTGCTGTCTCCTGCTGCTGGTACTCAGTGCAGACACCGTGGGTGCCCGGGGGGTCCTGAGGCCACGTGGATTACGGCACATCTGGGCTGGTGATGCATCCGTTACTCAAATGGATCTCTGAGCCAACATGTAATCAACAAAGAGCCATATTTTTCGTATAAACATGGAATTTTACAGCTCACTGGGCCCATTTCCCTTCCTGTCGGGGATGTGTGAACTCAGGCTTGGAGGCGAGAACTGGTTGGTTCCCAGCTCAGCTCAATGGGTAAAGCCCATCACGTCCCTCTCGTGGTCACCTGTTCACAGCCCAGTCAGTTCTGGGAGGAGCTGCCTCTGGCTCCCAGGATCCCCGTGCACCCGGGTCCAGCTGCCACCACTGAGCCTTGCTTCTGTTTTTCTCCCCCTCTTGCCTTCTCCCCAGAGAGGAGCACGCCAGCTCCTCCTCTGGCTGAGCCTTCACCTGTGCTCTCGACGGCGCCCTAAAATGGCTATTTGCTCAGCCACAGCCTTGCTCCTGTCTTCATCCGGGAAACCTGTGTTATCGGAGCGGGTACCCTCCCAAATCTGTTGTGTGTGTTTCTGTCACATTTATTCTTCTGCATCCTGATCTGTCTCTGTTCTCCAGGCTCAGAGGAAAAGATGTCTCCCCTCCTACCGCTGACTTGAAGACCTGTGTGCTGGATGCATCCTCTCCTGCCTCCTCAGCTGTCCACTTTCTAACAGCTCAATCTCCCTCCCTCTCCTGGTCCTTTCCTTAACATGTACAATTTTCAAAGGTCTTCCACCTGTAAAATATCCTTCGATTGTAAACGCTCCTCTGCCTACAGCCCTATGTCTCTCCCTTCCTTTCTTGGCTAAGCTTCTGACAAGTTTAAGCTCGGTCTACACCTCCTGATTTTCTACTCCTGCCTCGACCCTGTGGACTGCCTTCCATCCTCACCATCTGTAGGGAGTCATGCTGTTTTCTGTCACAACATCCATTTCATCCATCATCCTTCCCGATACATCCTTGACTTCCTCTTGGAGACTCACTTCATTCCCATGGGGTGGCTTGTCAATTTGGGGCCCAGGACGGCCAGGGATGAGCACGAGAACCGACCGGGGGGAGATGATGCTCTGTCCTCGTGATTTGAATCCTGAGCACAGTGAAAAAGCCTGGAAATTGTTGGCACCCGTCCTCTGAGCCCCTGCACCCTGGCCAGACTGTCTGGCTGTGGGGCCCCTCCGACCACTGGCCCTCTGGATTTGCTGCCGTCTTTCCTGTCTGTGTGCAAGTCTTATTCTTCAAAGCAACATTTTGAGCTCCTAATACTCTTCCAACAAATGTCCCTTTGGCTTAAATTAGCCTGAGTTGATTCCCGTTGCATACAGTCAGAGAACTCTGGGAGGTCATCCCTCTGAGCCACTCAGGCAAAAGGTGACCTTCTCCTTGTTAAATCCAGTGGCTCTCTCCTTGCCCTGGGACTGCTTCCTCTCTGTAGCATCTCCATCATGACCCTCTCTCCACGTCGCTCCCTCACTGCTCCTTCGGGGGCTCTGTGTTGGTCGCAAGAAGAGGCCCTGCTCCTCACATGCACACCTGCCTCTCTACGACAAAGCCGCAGTCTCTCCCCCTGCCCCACGTTCATTCTGAGCACAGCTGCAGTGTCCCTTCGGGGTCCTGTGGTTGCCTCTGCCTGGAGCACCCTGCCTTCTTTGCTGGTTCAGTCCCATTTGCCCCTCCACTCTCAGGCCCATGCACCGCTTCGTCTGGGAAGCATTTATTGACAAGCCCTCCATCCTCAACTCCCGGTCTGATGAGATACCTTCTTTCTGAACTACTGAAGCAGCGCTCTGCAAAGCCTTAATCATAGGATTTAATCACCTTGCTTGACTCCCCATTGCTGTGGACAGGCATACACTTAATGCCTTTGTAGCCGCAGCCTCTTGTGTGTGTACACACTGGCTGGTGTGTAGCATATGCTGGGTACCTGAGGGGGTCCCCTCCCACCTGCTCTGCGATTTTCCTCTGTCACCTTCCCCCTTTCTCTTCTTTTTTTAAATTGAAGTCTAGCTGATTTACAATTTGTGTTAGTTTCAGGTGTACAACAAAGTGATTCGGTTATATACACACATACGTATCTATATATCTCCACATATCTATATACATTTCTATTCTTTTCAGATTCTTTTCCCATATAGGTTATTACAGAGTATTGAGTATTGCTCCCTGTGCTATACAGTAGGTCCTTGTTGGTTATCTATTTTATATATAGTAGTGTGTATCTGTTAATCCCAAACTCCTAATTTATCCCTCCCCCTTTCCCCTTTGGTAACCATAAGTTTGTTTCCTATGTCTGTGAGTCTGTTTCTGTTTTGTCAATACGTTCATTTGTGTCATTTTTTAAGATTCCACATATAAGTGATGTCATGTGATATTTGTCTTTCTTTGTCTTACTTCACTTAGTATGATCATCTCTCCCCTTTCTCTTCTTGGACCTTCAATCTCTGCTTCCAATTCTATCTTCTCTTCAGACTCCCAGGTATGCTCCTATCCACCCTACACAGACACACACAGACACACACAAACATGCACACACAGAGACACACACAGACACACAGCGGCAAACACACACACCGACACACACAGACACACACACACCAACCTCTATCAACACATCTTGATCCTGCTTCCCTCTAGGTGCTGCTTCATCTCTTTCCTTGGATTCAATTCTCCAAGAACAAGCTACACTAATGTCTTTATCACACGTGTAGCCACTACTCCACGGCCATTGGGGTCCTGGTTCTATGGCACACTGCAACCTGGTAGGTACTGATGACAAAGTGAAATTATAATGGGGCCATCACAGTACTGGCAAACAGAGATGGAGGCGGGTGGCCATTGAGGACCCGGCTCAGACACGTCCCTGCACCACTGAGAGCCTGAACTTCCTGTGAACCATACCAAACTCAAGGACACCAGCCATTTGTAAAACAATACCTGCCAGCTGCAAGCTACAAGTTTCCCTCTTGTAACCATGCAACCATTTCAGACCCCAACCAATCCCTGCTTAATCGGCACCCTCACTCCTTTCCAGCTCCGACTGTGATTCTTGATAAACAGCCCATGTAACCATGCAGGTTTTGCTTTTATAAGCCTCCCCCATTTTGTAGTCCACAATTCAAGTCTTTCTTCAATCAGTATCTCCCGGGCTGCAGTCCTAACAAACCCCCAGTAAACTCTTTATTTCAATCAGGTCTCTTGTTTCTGAAGTTTTGGTTAACAACACTAAACTTAGTTGTTCACAGGGAGGTCCTGGGGAATTGTGGAGACAGCCTGGGCTTTGGAACTAGACAGACTAAGACTCAAATTCTAGCTCTACTCTGTGCCCTCTGCCAAATTACAACTGACCCTTGAACAACGTGGGTTTGAACTGCGTGGGTCCCCTGAGGAGCAGATTTTTTTTTCTCACTAAATACGAGCACTACAGTACTATACGATTTGAGGTTGGCCGAGTCCACAGGTGTGGAACCTTGGATGTGGAGGAACAACACGCACATACAGAGGGCTGACTACAAGCTACAAGTGGATTTTCAATTGAGCAAAGGGTCGGTGCCCTTAACCCCTGCACTGTTCAAGGGTCTACTGCATTTAACCTCGCTGAGCCTTAGTTTATTAATTTTGAAAATAGGACTCTTTGTATCTCATAGGGCAGCTGTGATAATTAAGGAAGGAAGGCTTGTTCAATCATTGAGGGGAACGCCGGGCACAGAGCAGGTGCTCAATATACTGTGTTCCTTACCCTCCCCTGCAGTCCCATGCACCTCGCTCTCTGCAGCTTCCCTCACGCTGCTCACCTGCATCCTCTCTTACTTGTCACGGTTCCGGGTCTCGTGGTTATGCCCCATCTCTCTTGCTCTTCTTATCTGACTCCATCTCTAGCCCTTCCCCTCCCCCCACCCCGCCCCTAGATATAGACGTCCTCCACGGCTGTCTTCAGCCCTCTTCTCTCTCTTTCTGCCGAGGATGCCATGCTTCTGTTTCAGTGGTTATCATTTCACATCATACTTTTCTGGTTTGCTTGTCTTTCTCTTAGATTGTGCCAGGTCTTTTCATCTTGCCCTCCCCAGTCTAGCCCAAAGCCTAGCACACAGTAGATGCTCAGTAAACGAAGGGAGAAGCTCACATTTCATAGTTTGTGTCTTCAGCTCACGCATCCCTCTTCCTGGAAAGCCCCACGTTGTTCATTCAGAGTCTCAAACTCAGCATGCCCCAAATACATTGATGAATCATGTTACGGCTTTACTAAAACTGCTCTTCTTTCCTTCCTTGGTTGGGAAGGGAAGGGATACTCATTCTTGGTTAACAGCCTTTACATCAATCCGAGTCACAATGGTAGAAATCTGGGTCCATATTCACGCCCCCGTGAGCATCCCCAAATAACACCCAAATTATGTGTCTCCCATAAATTCCAAATGCCACTGAGATAGGCTGGGACCTGGGACCCTTTACTGGAGTGCTTGCACCTGAACGAATGTCTCCTCCAGCAACAAAATACGAAGAAACTGTAAGGGACTAAAAATAACTGCACATGTGCAGTTGGGGCAAATTATGAACAATAAGATACAAGAAGGCCACAAACCAACTGTCACTTCTGAGGTGCCAGGAGCAAAAGCAGGGCTGATCCCAGCACCCGGCACCACCCAGGGGGCGGGCAGACCACCTAAGCCACTCCTCTGGCCCCACCCACCAATCCGCCCCCACCCTCACCCCATTTAAGGGACCAGCTCGCCCGCCTCAGGGAGCAAGCAAGGCCACCTGTTTCTTGTTTTCTCTCCCTTGTACAGCAGCACGACCCCCCAGTAAAGCCTTGCTTGGATCCCTCGTCCGGCCTCTTATCAATTTCGATTGATTACAGAGTCCAAGGACCCGGGTGGGTATCACCCCTGCCACAGCCCGAGCCCACCACGTCCCTCACCGAGTCTTGCTCTGGCCTACGCTGTCTCCATGCCCTTCTGTAACCCTTCTAAACCTTCCTCTAGCGGCCACTAGAACTGTCTCTCAACAACATTAATTAGGACATAGGATGCACCAGCTTCATGCCTTCCACACCACACAAGCACACCCCCCACTCCCTGCTCCTCCTTTGCCCTCCTAGAAAGGCATTTCAGACCCCTACGAACAAGACCTCAACCAGCCTCCTGCCTCCGGGTTCACAGTACCTCCCCATCAGGGCTGCAGCCACCTGCGTCAGACCACTCGCTCCTTCCCGATCTTTCATTTACTCCCCTTTCTCTGTTTTCCCTCAAGTGGTTTCTGTCTCATTCCTGCCATTTAAAATCTCTTCTCCCATTTAAGTCCAGCTCCTCACTACCTCCTCCATGCAGTCCTCTGAGATTCCCTTAGGCAGACTCAGTCCCTTCACTAGGGTCACCATCACTCTGACTTACGTGTATTATAGCTGATGGTTTGAATGTTCCCTAATACCACAGTTTATGTTCTTCCAGGACAAGTGAATTATAAATACCTTTGTATTTCTTAGTGCCTTGGATACAGTAAGTGTATCATTAAATGTTGCATACATTGTGCTGAAAAGGGATCAGAAAGCCCACTTTCGGGTTAGTTTGTGAACAAGACAAATCAGGCTCTTGGGTTGATTTTCTAACTTTTTACAGAGGGGACCTGAGATCGTTGGGCCGAGAAAAACTCAAAGGTTCACAGGGCAGCTACGGAGTCTTCTGTACTGGAAATCTGGCTTCGTGGAGGGAGGGGCTGGCAGGGGGCCCCTCTCCTGCTGCTGATGGCTCAGGACCAGTTAGGGCCTCATTTCTTGGGTGATGTGCTGGAGGAGGTGACGTGAGATGTGGCATGGCCTGGGTGGGAATCGTCACAGGCCACAGTGCAGACTTCCTCTTTTTTCCTAGTTTTGTATTAAAGTTATGGAGAGAGGCAAGGCTTGAATCAGCTACATTAATATGACCGCTGAAATGGTTGATGGTAGATCAAAATGGAGAGGAATACTTATTGAATGAGTATAAATTCATCAAAAGTTAAGGCTATAATTACCCAGGTCACAAAATGTCAATCTTAAATATTTAATTCATTAAAAAAAGATCGATGAAAGGCAATCGTGAGAGTTCAAGACAGAAAAATTTCAGCAATGTCTTCGAAAAGAATTTGTCTCTTCCCTTTCATGTACAAATTGGAACTTAAGAAATTTTGTAAAAAATATTATTATTTTGTCCTGTTAGGCATTACCTATGTTATTTTTACTATTAAACAGTATTTCCCCATGTTATAAAGGGGAAAATCTTGCCTCTCTCTTGCTTCTTCCATTGATCCTGGATCTGGTGGCTTTTGTAGAAAAGCAAATGTTCTCTGTTGTATGTGACAGGTGCACTTGAAATCTTAATATACCTTCCTTGCACGTGAATTTGACAGCTAATTCTGACGAACAGTGTTCATTTTTAACTTTTTTCTTTTGTTATCCTTTTAGTGATAAACGTTGTGAAAGGAATTATAGGTCAACCTCTTTGGGTAAATGACAACCTTTAAAGCATCCGTTTAGGTGGCCCCCTCGCATCCCTTACATTGATGGGGGTTAACATCTCTGGTCTCTACTTCTCTTAGCTCCAAAAGCCTTCATCACCTGTTATCAGAACTATTCAGAGCAGCTCAACGATAATTTTCCTACATGACTCTGAGACCTCATTTGGCTTTTTAATAAAGAGTCACATTCTAATGAGGCCTTCAAAAAACTGACTAAATATGTTTAGAAATCATTAGCTTAAATTACCAGTGGAAAAAAATCTCCTTTGGGAGGCCCCCAGATTTGGTTCTAAGACTTTTGGCAGATGAATTAGTAGAACACAACAGGAGTCCTGAGGCTCCGTGGAAACCGTGTCAATGGGAGTGCCTGGGAAACAGGCGATGGATAAAGAGCTCAGCGTCCCTCAGGCAGGTTCATTAAAGAGGGAAAACAATCACAGCACATCCGGCGCAATTTACATGCCAGGTGTGCAGCTGTCACCAGGTGCCAGGGAAACTGACAAGGGTCCCTTCCCACAACACACGGGCTGAGAGGGACGCGCGGGGGTGACCAGGAAGTCTTAGATAATGACAGGTCCTGGCAGATGTACCGGGGACCCCGCTGGAGGGAAGTGCAGCGTCTGAGTCTTCTGCACAGGTGCTGCGACAGGGAAGGCCTCCCAGCGGCTCTAACACCAGCAATTACAGCGGCCTAATGCGGAGCGCTGCAGGGCAGAAATCTGGGGAAAGCTGCCCGGCTCTGACTTAATGAATCAAGTCTGTGTAAACAAACAGCGTTCCCGGGCTCATGCCTGATTCATGAAGGACACACTGCGTGCTTGCGCTCAACGTGGTAAGTAGCTAGTTGCTCCCCTTAAAACCATGTCATTTTCATTTCTTCAATGGTTTGTTGCTGCTGTTTCCAACCATGGAAAATGGAAACGTCATCTCTCAACAAATGTGCAGGATGAACAATGGGAAACAGCCTGGAATAAGATTCGACTTTTTCCCGAAGGGCATGTGACCTTTTGTCAACATCCCCAAATCACACCAGACATTTCAAGGACAGATGCCATTAAGTGCATTACTAATTGAAGACAGGTTGGTCCAAGAGGCTGACGGTAACAGGGGAGGACTCTCCAGAGCTTGCCACATCCCCACAAACCGGGTAAGGATTTGCAAGGATTTTTTGTTTTAGTAGGCTTACCAGACGTAAAATTACTGAATTTCTGTGAGCCTGTGGGCTTCCATTTATGGCTGAACTTGAACCCTGACTCCCCTCTTCTGCTACACACTGTCAGCTGAAGGGTCCACGGCTATCTGTCAGAAAGAATAGTTTCCATCAAAAATATCAACAGTGGCCACCCTGTGTGGGATGGGTCCAAGTGCCTCATGGAAGGAACAGAGACCACCACTGCCTGGCCTTTTTATTTGCTATTATTCCAAGGCAGGTAACTCGGAATGAAACTTGCATTCCAGCAAAAGGTGCCATGTCCAACAGACAGTGGGCTTTGGTGTTTGAAGCTTTTTTACTATAGTAATTTTATAGCGCAATCTCCCTTTGACCTGTTAGCCAAAGACCATGCTGTCCTGATTTTTCCTTAAAGGAAGAGCGTTTATCATATGAAAACAGCTCACCTCTAGTTGAGACAGGCTGGGACCTGGGACCTGGGACCCTTTGTTGCAGTGCTTGCACCTGGACACACGTCTCTTCAAGCAACAAAATACAAAAAAACTATAAGGGACTAAAAATAACTGCGTGCATGTACAGTTGGGGCAAATTCTGGACAGAAGATACAAAAAGACCCAAAACACTCAACTGCCACTTCTAAAGGGCCAGGAGCAAAAACAGGGCACATGCCCCCTGCACACAGCACCACCAAAGGGGTGGGCAAATCCCCTAAGCCACGCCTCCGGCCCGACCCCTGGACACACCCCTACCCTCACCGCATACAAGGAACCGGCTTGCCCTGCCTCAGGAATAAGCAAGGGAACCTGTTGCTTGTTTTCGCTTCCCCCTGCTGCGACACAGGCCCCAATAAAGCCTGGCCTGAATTTCTTGTCTGGCCTCTTATCAATTTCTATTGATTAAGGAGGCCAAGAACCCTGGCTGGTAACACACTCACTGAGTCCTGAGAGAGCACACTTTGGAATTTCAAATAAGCAAAAAATACACGTGTGCCTTTATTTTAAAAAAATCCAGTAGTAGTTGTTATTTTTAATAATTATCTACTTTTCAAAATAATTTATCTTGGGATTATTTTAAGTGAGCTCCGATGCAAAGATGTAAAACCTGGTAAATAACTTTCAAGGAATACAGTTATTGGGAAAGCAAAGCTGTGCAAAGCCGTCTCCACATCTCTCTTGCTCCTTATCATACTAGGGGCAGTCAACAAGTATTTGTGAGACGAGTGAAGATTCAGGATGAATCATACATTTCAGGGGAAGAAACAGATAAAATATTTAGCTTAGATGTCTCACAGTTAACCTAGCAGATGCTAACTACTCTCTAACACTAAGAGGGAAGAATTCACATTCATTCACTTTGTTGGGCATTTCCTGAGTGCCAGGAGAGAGAGACCAAAAATTTGTAAGGTTGTCTCCCCCATGAAAGGAGCTTGCTGTCTGGTGCAGTTGAATTTTTTTTTTTTTTTTTTTCTCCAGTGGTCATTACTGCTTTCATAGCAAAATACTGATTTGAGGTGAAAAAAGATAATTTATAGATACCACTGTAGGTCTTAGCTTTGCTGGAGAAAATGTAAGGGTTACATTAATACCTATGTTTACGTAGTCCTCAGAATGGGGTGGGAACTTCTCTAACCACCTGACACGTAGAAACTCATTTAATCTTTACAAGATCCCTATGAAGCAAGTGCTATGACATCTCCACTGCCCACGTGAGGGGTTGGTGGTGGGGAGCTCAGCGACTCCCCCCCAGCCCCACTTTCAGCCAGCTCCCCTGCTCTCGATGTCTCCCAGGAGACAGGGAATTGAGAGACGGAAATGGTTTTTACACTGTTAGTATGTAAACTAGTGCTTTGTAAGCTTTTCTACTTTACATAAGGGGCCCATAGCTTCTCCCCACTTGTCTTGTCACTTTACTAATATCCTTTATTCTACAGAAAATTTTACATTTTAATAGTCAATTTTCCCCATCCTTTTCTTAACGTGTTGAGCTTTTGGTATATTTGAAACACTCTTAAAACAAAGGCCATAAATATTTCCCCCCATATTTCCTTCTAAAAGTTTTTAAGTGTTTAAAACTTTTGGTCTTTATTTAGTATTCATTTATGGGCTTTTTTTTTTAGTCCACATGAATAATCAAATGTCCCAGTTCAATTGATGGAAAAGCTCATGCTTTTCCCACTAATCACACATTTTCCCACAAATGCCTACATCAACATCTGGGCTCTCTTTTTTGATCTGCTGGTGTATTCATTTCTTCCTAATTTGTGGTATCTATAATTTTCCCTTTTGCTATGTCCTTTTCTGGTTTTGATATCAAGGTTATACTAGCCTCTTAAAATAAAATGGGGCAGTAGTCTTTCTTTTTCTCTTCTCAGAATAATTTTTATAAGATTTGAATTACCTATTCCTTGACTATTTATTTAGCAGAATATACCTATAATACGTTTGGGACTAGTGCTTTTCCATGGTTCACTTTTTTCTTTTTTTTTTTTGTGGTACGCGGGCCTCTCACTGTTGTGGCCTCTCCTGTTGTGGAGCACAGGCTCCGGACGCGCAGGCTCAGCGGCCATGGCTCATGGGCCCAGCCACTCCGCGGCATGTGGGATCTTCCCGGACCGGGGCATGAACCTGTGTCCCCTGCATCGGCAGGCGGACTCTCAACCACTGCGCCACCAGGGAAGCCCCCCTCCCACTTCTTAATGTCTCTCTTCTTCTCGGTTTGTGCTTCCTGTTACCTTCTGAAAATCCATTTTTTTAAACAGATGTATTGAAGAAATATAAGTGATGTACAAAAAACCTCATGTGCACAATTTGATGGGTTTTGACACATGCAGATATCCTTGGTACCATCACTACAACCAAGGTTATAGACAATATCCACCACCTCCTGTGGTTTCCTGTGTGCCTTTGTTCTTGGTGCATGCCCGTGTGTGTGTGTGTGTGTGTGTGTGTGTGTGTGTGTATTAAGAGCACTTATCGTGAGGTCTACCCTCTTAACAAATCAAGTACGCGAGGCCTATTGTTGACTACAAGTACACTTTGTACAGCAGATCTTTAGAACTTGTTCATCTGGCATAACTGAAACCTCATACCCACTGAACATCAACCCCCACCTCTCCCTCCCTGCAGTCCTTGGCAACCACTCTTGTACTTCCTGCTTCTAAGATTCGACTATCCTCCATCGTTCCTTTGAGTGGAATTGCGCAGTCTCTGTCCTTCTGCGACTGGCTTATTTCACCTGGCGTGATGTCCTCCAGGTGCATCTGTGTTGTAAATGGCAGGATTTCCTTTCTTTTCAAGGCCGGCAGCTAATCTTAAGAAACAACCCCTTTATGGTTTCTGCCCCGACATCTCAATTCAAGGCTAATCTCTAGGCTGAGGGTAGATCTCACAATGTCAACCTCTCTAAGAAGTAACGGGTCCTCCAGCAGAACCACAGAATGGGCCCGCTATTCAAGAAAGCAGCTGCGCCCTGTGTATCTTCTCGTTTTAAAATTTCCCTTTGGAAAGAATCCTGTCGCATCCCACGACCGAGATCTTAATTACTTAAGAGATTCCTGGTTAAATAAAAATAGCTCCTCCGTAGTCAATACAGATGAAGTAACCCAAGACCTTGGGGTGGCGGGGGGTGGGGGGGGAGGGGGTCGGAGTGTGGTCTCCACTTTACAGGTCAGGAAAGGGAGGAAAGGAAAATCTAAGCGAGAGGAGATGCTGGATTTCTAAGCCCAGGATTGACTCCAGGCCTGCTGGCTGTTCTCAGAGTGGATTTCCCAGAGGTGGGGAATGCAGTCCTGTCTCCTGGGGCCTCCCGTTGTGTTCTGACACCCAACAACCAGCATGCACGCTTTGCCGTGTTTTTGTGCGCTCAATACAGCCGGATAACAACTGCTTTTAAATCTTGACTGCCTTTTCTGTCTGTTGCTATCACAACAAATGAAAGCAATTCAGGCTATGTTTACTGATAATTTATAAGCAAGCGAGAGGAGGAGCCGTGGTAGTTGATATTTCTGGAAGGACACACACTGCTTCCAGAGCTGGCTAAGCAAGGAACAAATGACCAGGAGGCGGAGAGGACCACTTACCCTCCCCACTTCCACCAGGTTGGTCACCATGATGACGCTCGCTGTGTTTTCATGCCACACCATCCTCCAGAAGTCACAGATGGTCTCTTGCATTGGCCCTGCAGCAAAACACAGCAGAGACTTTTGTTTTCTTTGTGAGTTTGCAACTGGAAAATTTCTGGGGCTTGCAAAGAAATCTATGGACGGCCACAGGCAGTCCCCTTACTTTTCTAGGTGGACAGAGCTCTCCTTCTAGTGTTGATGCGAGAGGGTATTCTTTCTGAAACGACACCCTTAGAAATACTGAATTTTTCACTCATGGTTGAATGTTTTCGTGTCATCCACTGTATCTGCATTTGAGCTCTTTTGCCCTTCTTAAACGACTGCCGTGAAAGAAAGTTATTTCTTCATCATTTAGCTATTTATCTCCATAATACTCAAGAGTGAAATTTAAAAAAAGAAATGGGTACCATTACTCTTTCTGCTAACGACTGGCAGATATCCTGGGAAACGGTATATAGAATGAAATGAGCATCTATAGGAAAAATGGCCTTTTCTTGTTTCTAATATTTTTCTTATTCTGTGCTATCTGTCAAATTAATCCTTTTTAAAATTTTCGCCAGACTCCTTCAAGCAAGAGAGGAGTTGGATTCAAGCAGTTGTACTTCCTGTCACTGAACGTGACCGGGATCTGCTGCCCTAGCTTTTGGGATCTTAGTATTCAAAAGCTCTTTTTAGGGACTGGGAAAAAAAGAGGGAAAAAACGGGTTACAAAATGCCAGTGCTATAGATACTGTATAGGTATGGAAAGCTGGAACTTAAACTTGCTTTTAATGCAGCTTTTTTAAAAACCCAGACTTGACTTCATGCCCATGCATGTTTGAGGGTCTACATGTAACAGCATAAATCTTTATACGACCAGCAGACATGTGAGGACAGGAGAGAAAGACAACTTCAAAGGCGTGGAGAGTCACGTTACACGGGGACTCAGACGAGCGTTTAGGGATGGGTCAGGACAGCTGTGCTGCTGTATCTGGACACTGCAGATCACTGGGTCTGGAGCTCAAACATGAGAATTTGAGATCTGCCTCTGGCTCTGAACTGGCTGTGTGATTTGGGGCAAGTTACTTGGGCCACTGAGACCTTTAGTGTCTGCATCTCTCTTTATCTACATACTGATTTCAGGAACACGTCTCAGGGTTATTTTAAGGATTCGTGGAATGAACGCACACTTAGGCATTTTACACACAGCCAAGCGTCAGAGCAAAACAAGGTGCCTTTACCTTAAAATATTATAAGGAATGGAGGGAGATAAGTTGGAGGTATATTTAAAGCAATTTGGGCTATAAGTGGATCAATTTTTAAGCCAGGTGATGGTTACATGAAGATTCATTATACAATTCTGTCGACTTTTGTACATATTTGAAATTTTCTATGACAAGTTTTTTTTTTAAAAGAGATATATTATCATTGAATGTAGAATTTGATCAGTAAAAACAGAAGGCTTTCTCCATAAATTATTTTGCAGAAATCAGTAGGTTAAGCCATAGGTTAGGAAGAAGAACTTGTAGCCTTCATTTGCCTTATAAAATGAACATTAAGGAATTTAACTCAAACCTTCTAAAGCCCAAGGTAATAAAAGAGTTGAAACTGCAAAAACAAAGACCAAAACAAAAACAAAAAAAACAAGGTGCATTTAAAGATATTTATTAATGGTCACTCATTGGCTGAGCAATGGGGGCACTGCTGGGGGCGCCTTCAGTCATCTCCCCTTCCTCTTGACCAATTACCAGTTGGTTCCTGTGTACTTTTTCTTCTTCTTCCTCACTGTCAAGCCTCATTCCCTCCTCTCTGGAATGCAAACATCTATCATTCCTCCTGCTGCCATGGCTACACTCTTCCCCTCCCCGTGAGAACCCCTCCAACCGCTGAGCCTCTGCGTCGAGTCCCCTTATGGGACCTTGCACACTGCCCACCATGAAGCTGCACCTGCCATTTGGCCCCGTCCCTTGGCATGTGCGTGCCATTCTCCTGATGCATAGGCTGAAGATTTCAGTGACTTCAGTCAAGATTACAGGGGGCACAAGTAAACATTGGATTCCATCAATCAGTATGCTTCTAGCTTTCGGGGAGAGAGGTGCCTCCGTTGTGTACTTAACAGCTTGTTACTTACTCACAAGGAAAAAATACCCTGAGTCCATCTTTGTGCAAACAGATAGCCTTCCCAATTCGACCCTGAAACACAGGGCTGACACTTTCTGCTTCCTTCACTAGATGCACAGGTCTGTGCCACCTACTCTGAAACTTCTAGAAACAGTTCTGATGACAAGGGCTACCGTGGATGAATCAGATGTCTCAGCATGGCGGACGGCGAGTGCCTTCAGGAAGAAAGCCCCCTCTCCCCTCTATGCCCAACAGAGACATTCACGGCTGGGGGCAAGTTCCCAGGTGCAACTCACTTGCCCCTTCTTGGCTTCAGACCCTGTTGTGATGACTTGCCTCAAGTTCCGGTGGGGGTGGGCGGGTGGGGAATGTGGCTGTTGCAGTTTACTGCCCTTTCCTTAGTGCCTGTGGGATACCCAGCACACAGCAGTTCAATGAATAAACGAATAAATGAATAAGTCTGTATGCATCAGGACAAACCACATCATTTACTATTATACTGTTATATTAAATATAAAAATATTAAGTAATGTTAATAGATAATATGAGTCCGTTTCTTGACGTATTTCAGAGATTATCTGTAGAAGCTTGAAAGCACATTGCCTTTACTCCTTCCCGATTCATAGAAAGGGGGGCATCTTTTGCAGGAGCCTCTTCAGAATGAGCGTGATGGTCACCCAGTCCACAGAGTGCCGCCGGGCAGTGTTGCAGGAGCTGGTCCCAACCACTAAGCAGGTGGCTCCTCTGAGGCCCCCTGCCCCGAGGCTTTGCCTCCAATCTTAACTCAACCCGTGATCCGGAGCCAGAGTGCCATCCTGGCTTCCACTAACTGTTCTCCGTCGAAGGCAGTGGTTCTCAACTCTGGTTGCACATTACAATCACTGTGGAGCTTCTAAACAATTCTGATGTCCTAACCCAAGAGACTGCATTTATTGGCCGGAGCCAGGGGCTGGGTCTCCTGGGGAAGGACCACAGACCTTCAGCATTGGGGCATTCGGCTGTACCTCCGACCTGTCACGTGGTCTCCTACGGAGGTGGGACTGTGGAACACCCAAGATTTGTAGGTTTTGAATCTACTGAATAGTCTAAGCCGTATACAAGCTCTCTGAATCAAGAAATCCCAATTCTTTCTGATTTAGAAGGAACTTCCCTCATAAAATATTATCTGGGAACATGGCTGTGCCATTTTACTGAGGGGCAAAGTGGTAGTTAAGGTGACACAGGTTTTTTAATGTTTACTTAACTACGTTTGGGTTATCTTTAAAATAAAGGGCATTTATAAGAATTAGAAGCTCACTTGGGTGATGACAATGATCGCTAGATCATCATTTAGTCTTGATTTTCTTACCCATTAACCTGGACTAAAAAAAAAAAAAAAAAAGATCAGGAGAGAAGAATGCATCAGGTGAGGGTCTTTTTAGTGCTAAAATTAGGACAGGTCTCCAGAAGAACTACAACAGTTTGGGGCTAAGATCTGAAAATGAATTTGAACACAAAAATTATTCTAAGTTGATCTGAGAAAGAAAAAAATTGGTGCTAGAAAAGGTCCCCCAGCCTCCTTCCCAACACTCCCTGTGCAGTTTTGCCCTGATCTTCCTTGTCCCTTGTCCCTTGCCTCCTTCCTGGGTGGTACCACGTGCTGCTGGATGTGAGCGCGGTCCCCTCCTGCACACCACTCAGCTCCTCCCACACCTGGTCCCACACCTGGGCAACTCAATGATGAAGCTGCTCAGGGTGGGCACCAGAGAGTCTTATCTTGGCTGACGATTCAAGATATTTTCATGAATGTTCATTGAAATCTTGTTTTTTTTTTTTTTTTTTTGAGGGGGAAACACGGAAGAAGGCAGGAACCCAAAGGTAAGGATTTCAATGCAAAATTTGTCAATCCTGTTTTCCTTTTCTCTTCAACATATTTCAAATTATTTCCTGAGACCCGAATACATTTTGATTCAGAGATACACGTCCCCAAACAAAATCAAAAAGCACACTGGAGACTGGGGCGGGGTGACCTCACTGACACCACGTGGTTTTAGCAGCTCCTGGTGGCGTCGGATGACTGTGGCCATTGTGAGCCAACACCGAGAGTCTCCAGATGCGTGCCTGGTACACAGGGCGCTTACTCTCAGTACCATACTGTCACTGGGCTGAAACTGGGGGAGGACCACCTGAGAAGGACCGCCTGGGGGGGGTGGCTAGGGATGTATTCCTAGCCTTTGATGTCTGTCTCCCCAAAGCTGGAAAACACCTTCAGTATGGGGAGAATAATCCACGGAGAGGTCACTGGAGATTGCTCTCAGGGTGGACAAACAGATAAACTCCTAAGACAAGGAAACAGCAGGCAAAGGATGCTGTGAACCCCGCTCCCTCTGGCATGAATGGCTGCAATGACAGCCCCGGAAGGTATCTGATTTCTGCAGTTGCTGGCTGCGTGCGAGCCCCATGTTCACTGTGGCCAGGCATTTACAGATGTTGGCACACTAGGCGGGAAGGTTATTCTCAGCAGCTGTCCCTGGGGGACCGAAGTGTTTAAAAGGTAAGGTCCTGAAATTTCAATAGCATCAGGCCAGGACCACATCCCACTTCCCTGGTGATCGTCAGCACGTACAGACCTCTCTCTGCTAAGCAGAGACGTGTGGACGGGTGTTCTTTTTTTTAACATCTTTATTGGGTATAATTGCTTTACAATGGTGTGTTAGTTTCTGCTTTATAACAAAGTGAATCAGCTATACATATACATATGTTCCCATATCTCTTCTCTCTTGCGTCTCCCTCCCTCCCACCCTCCCTATCCCACCCTTCCAGGCAGTCACAAAGCACCAAGCTGATATCCCTGTGCTATGCGGCTGCTTCCCACTAGCTATCTACCTTACGTTTGGTAGTTTGTATATCGGACGGGTGTTCTTACACCACCCAGCCCTGGAGAAGCAGCAACAAAGGGCAGAGAGAACTAGAGCAGAATGAAAACAATGAAAAGCTGTGAAAAGGGTAAGTGAAAGACATTCAAGGATGGCTCTATTGTGGAAGACCAGTTCTCTAGTTCATGGGCAGTGGGAGATATTAAAAATCATAATTTCAGGGCTTCCTTGGTGGCACAGTGGTTGAGAGTCCGCCTGCTGATGCAGGGGATATGGGTTCGTGCCCCGGTCCGGGAAGATCCCACATGCCGCGTAGCGGCTGGGCCTGTGAGCCATGGCCGCTGAGCCTGCGCGTCCGGAGCCTGTGCTCCGCAACAGGAGAGGCCACAACAGTGAGAGGCCCGCGTACCGCAAAAAAAAAAAAAAATCATAATTTCAAACCTTGATAGATGACTCCTACCCCCTCCTTTCTTTTCACATTCTCATTTCTATATAGTATGTTTTCTGTGTTAGAGCCACAGGAAGTCAAGGTCCTTTGGAGCTCATGGTGGTGTATGAGAGTTTTTGGAAGGGAAGAAAGGGTACAGATACGAATTGGTATTCCACTGTAAACAGGATAATTCCTAACTTCTTTTGAGCTGTTACTATTTCCCAGGTCTCTTTTGAATGTTTTACATGTATTATGTCATTAATTTAAAAATCACAACCTTATCTGATAGGTGCTACTCTTCTCCCATTTTACTGAAAGGAGACTGAGGCAGAGAGAGGTCAGCAAAGTTGTCCATGGGGTGAGGTCTAACCCCACGGGTCACAATGCCGCCAGGTAAGCATCCAAGGAACTGGGAAGGGCCCTACCTGACAGGTGTGTGTGTACAAGTCATCACGATCCCGGCAAGAGTAGAAGAGAAGGAAAGCCATGTCAACCACCAAAAACTACCTTTTTAAATGCCTTTTTATATGAGATCAATTTCCCTCCTTTAAGCCTCCCATGGTCCCACTGCTATAGAATAAAGGCCAAACTCGTGGGCACATCCTCTCCCAAGGCCCTTTCTCCGCGGCCTTGACCTCCCCTGCATCCGAGCATTTCCAGAACCCAGCACATCCTGGTTTACTCCCTCCGTTTTCACCGCCCACCCTGCCAAGCCACGTGCCCCCTGAATGACCAGCATAGCCTCACCCTCGGGCTCCCCCAGCCTGTTCTCCCCCATCTCAGCCACAGCTTGCCTCTGCAAAACGTTACTTTCCTGCTTAAAAAGCTTCCAAGGGGTTTCCACTGAGTAAAACCCAGATTCCTTAATGAGGCAAATGTGGTCCCGCACAGCCTGTGCCTGGACCGGGTCTCCAGTCTCGGCTTTTGCTGTCGCAGGTGCCACCTCCCTGGGATCCCTGCGACGATCCCCTGCCCGGACCCCTCCGAGCTTGCTTCATCCATTCTTATCCCCTTCCTGGCCCCTGGTGGGAATCTGAGTGTGCGACCCATATCCACGGGTGAGCACTTAGCCTGCTCTGTGCCAGGCACCCTGGGAGGGATGCAAAAGTGGTAACAGAAATATATCCCCTGCTTTCAAGAGGCTTGTGGCTGTATAAGGTGGGGATAAGGCAAGAACACACCACACTCGCATATAAAGTGCAGTAAGGTCAGCGTCCTGGGACTCCTGAACTTCAACTGAGATGTGCACACCTCTGCAGACACATGGAGATTTTTCAAGGGGGACATGGGTAGTTTCCAAAGTAGTAATTTCTAGACACGTAGCGGCTTTATGGACTCTGCCCAAACTGATCTCCCTGAGGAGTTCCAGGAACAGTGGTCTCTCTCAAACTTGACAAAGCCCTCACTCATCTTAAATATTACTATGGGGCACTGCCCCGGTGAAAAGACCTGCAGGTGTGAAACCAAGGGATGGACTGAAATACTGACCCTGGAAACTCACAGTGCTTCCTGCCTTCCCTTATGAAACATACTTATATAAAGGGAAAAATTTGGTGTTAAAAATGGGGTGTTTTGGTTCATCCTGAGATGCTCTGAATTCAGGACATCCGAAGTGGTAGAGGCTGGTAACACTTATTCTTTTAACTGGAACTGGGCTGTTCTGTAGGACAGCCAGGTTTTCCTGGATGCAAACCATGGATGAAAGTTTCATGTGCTTTCTTTCAGATTCGGTGTGCTTGAATCTGTAAGGTGGTTAAACTCTACTTATTGCACATCATAAAATATTTATTCTCATTATATCAATCCTCATTTTATACTAGAAAATAATTAAATATCGCCTATCTCCTATTAACAAATAAATGTATATAAACCTATGATGAAAATTTTAGACAACAACTTAAAATGTTCAAAGGGGGTACATAATTTTTTCAAACTTCTTTTGGGGATTCACAAGGGAAACCATTTGCAGACCACTGTCAGCCAGTGATGTATGTCTACAGTAGTCAATGTCAGGAAGAGATTGTACTTCTTCCTGCAGTGGTGGAGTGCAGAGTGGATGTGACTTTGGCGGGAGGAATGAGGGGGGGCAGGTCCTCTGGGTGAAACATCCAGTAGGGGCGACTTAGTACCACCTGAGTGGGGAAAGGACACATGGGAGCCATCTTGAGACAACATGCGAAATTTTTACAAGAATTGTGGGTTCAGACCTTATGAGTAGTAGAAGAAGACATTAAAACCACAACTAGGGAGCAATCTTTTAGACTGAAAGCCTACCTTCTAGGAAGAAGGCAGAGGAAGAAGTGTTTGGTTGTCTGAGAGGAGGTGGGCTCGGCCCGATGTGTGACGAGGTATCCACAGCCATAAGGAAGGGAGGGAGGGAGGGAGGGAGGGAGGGAGGGAGGAAGGAAGGGAGGGAGGAAGGAAGGAAGGAAGGGAGGAAGGAAGGAAGGAAGGGAGGAAGGGAGGAAGGAAGGGAGGAAGGAAGGAAGGAAGGAAGGGAGGAAGGAAGGAAGGGAGGAAGGAAGGAAGGGAGGAAGGAAGGAAGGGGGCCTGGAGGTGGTAGGCCCAGTGGGCTAGAAAGCTGAGCCCAGGTATCAAAAGATCAAGTCCAGAGGGAGCCCCTGAGCTTCCCGCAGATGCAGACAGACATCAGTGTCCAGAGTGGAGGGATCTACTCTATTTATTGAACAAAAACTCCTGAGAGTGCTCCCCTGGTGGCACAGTGGTTGAGAGTCCGCCTGCCGATTCAGGGGACGCAGGTTTGTGGCTCGGTCCGGGAAGATCCCACATGCCGTGGAGCAGCTGGGCCCGTGAACCGTGGCCACTGAGCCTGCGCGTCCGGAGCCTGTGCTCCGCAATGGGAGAGGCCACAACAGTGAGAGACCCGCGTACCACAAAAAAAGAAAAAAAAACTCCCGAGAAACAGGACAATGTTGAACACGAACAGTAAAGAACCGTAAACAAAGAGATCATGCTCCATACCAATTAATGAGAGGGAAAGTTATAAAATACTCTAGATATATTAAAAAATATTAATATCTTCTGAGGATGGCTCCCTGCCATCCACAAGGCCGGTGGAAACCAGCAGTGGAGACATCCAGGCAGTGACGGGAACCCCAGGGCCCGCGATCACCTGGTGGTGATTCTGGGGCAGGAAGGTCACACAGGGCTGGGCAGGGGGACAGGCCCCTGCTGGCCTCACAGTGCCACTGACAGGCTCCCTGGCGCAGAGCAGGGGCTCAGGTGGGCTTCAGGCCTGGGCTGGGCTGCCACAGGAGCCGGTGGGTCATAGATGCATCAGCTGACCTTTGAATCAGACTGGGGTCGACAGGGCTGCCCTTGGAGGACAGTTTTGGATGCAGCCGAGCAGGATTTTAGCGAAGTACCATTGCTTTGTCAGCAAAGGAGCCGAGGGCTCTGGGCTGGAAAGTAAGGGGACCTGGGAAGCGGGCTGAGAAGGATGGTGGACAATTAAATGAGGCAGGTGGATGAGTCCTCAGGCCAGGTGTGTTTTACATGCACCATCTCATTTATTCAGCATCACAACTATGTTTCTATCTGACGATGAAAACCAGGCTTAGGAGGCTAAGTGACTTTGATACTGGGATTCCCACCCACATCAATCCAGGTACATTCTGAAAATTTCAGAATGACCCCCAAAGCCCAGGGGCCTTGTTTGTGCACATCAGCCTTTAACTACCTGATAGGACTGGATGGTGTGGGGTGCACACCGAATGGCAGAGCACAGAGGAAAGGGGCGGGGACCCCAAGGGCAGTGCAGCTGCAGAAACTAGGAGTCCTGGCTTTGTGCACTGGCCGGGCGTAGGCTTGGTCAGGCCCTGTGGCATCCAGCTCACTCCATCGGAACCGAAGACCCCTGATGCTGAAAGACCCCTTTTCCGATGTGGAAAAGAGAGGCCTAAGGTTTATGCATTCATTTTCAAGCTCATAAATAAAAGTCGCCCTATGGGCTTCCCTGGTGGCACAGTGGTTGAGAGTCCGCCTGCCGATGCAGGGGATACGGGTTCGTGCCCCGGTCCGGGAAGATCCCACATGCCGCGGAGCGGCTGGGCCCGTGAGCCATGGCCGCTGAGCCTGCACGTCCGGAGCCTGTGCTCCGCAATGGGAGAGGCCACAACAGTGAGAGGCCCGAGTACCACAAAAAAAACAAAACGAAACA
Organism: Phocoena phocoena; assembly: GCF_963924675.1. Taxonomy (NCBI): domain Eukaryota; kingdom Metazoa; phylum Chordata; class Mammalia; order Artiodactyla; family Phocoenidae; genus Phocoena; species Phocoena phocoena. The sequence goes on along the minus strand of NC_089231.1, from coordinate 59,753,582 downwards.
AAACAAAAAAAAGTCGCCCTAAATTTCTGATCCATTATTGTTATCGCTGCTGCTGGAGATAATCTAGAATAAGTATTATGAAGTCAGTTACTCAACGTTCCAAACATCAGATGTCCCTTCAGTGGTTTCTGAATAAGTTTTTATTACAAAACTTTGAGTTTTCAATCTGATGCTTCTTTAACACTTACGTTTATAATTTTACATTTAGTAGCTTTTCATTTTTGCAGCAGTGAAACGTAAAAGGTAGAATATGCCACCATGCTTTACGGACTGCATCTGTCTGGTATGTCACAAAAGTGACAATGGTGACACAGAAAGCAGTTGGCTTCTGCATTAATAATTAGTAATCCTTAACAACACTTATTTGATAGGTGCATCTGCTCTCCCCTGAGGCTACTTAAGTGAAAATCATGGAATTTTTATGAATAATTTTTGGTTTCAGCTGCAGAAAAAGAAAAGTGAAGTTGAGACGGCTAGGTTCACAGGATGAAATTTGCTTATTTTCCTGAATTGTTAAGAATATCCCCCCCCCGATTACCATTTGAAAGAAACAATAAAAATCAACTAAAGATTTAGAAGCAAACACTGAGAAATTGTTCTGTGATGGGGAAAACTTGGGAATACTTTATTTAACCTAAATTCAAAAATATAACTGGCAGCATTTTCTAAGGACAGCTCTCATGTGAAACACCCTTTATGTCCAGCATTACAGGGTTAGAATGTTCACCAGTGGAAATTTAATTTAGTGACCAGTCCAATGGAATTTTAATTTTAATTTAGTAAAAGAAGAAAAGATTGGCATTGAAGCTATAATGAAATAATGCCTTATTAGAAGTAGGGTTATACCTAAATAGACATTTCTCCAAAGAAGATATACAGATAGGCAACAAACACATGAAAGAATGCTCAACATCACTAATCATTAGAGAAATGCAAATCAAAACTACAATGAGGTATCACCTCACACCAGTCAGAATGGCCACCATCAAAAAATCTACAAACAATAAATGCTGGAGAGGGTGTGGAAAAAAGGAACGCTTTTGCACTGTTGGTGGGAATGTAAATTGATACAGCCACTACGGAACAGTATGGAGGTTCCTTAAAAAACTAAAAATAGAACTACCATACGACCCAGCAATCCCACTACTGCGCATATACCTTGAGAAAACCATAATTTCAAAAAGAGTCATGTACCAAAATGTTCATTGCAGCTCTATTTACAATAGCCAGGACATGGAAGCAACCTAAGTGTCCATCGACAGATGAATGGATAAAGAAGATGTGGCACATATATACAATGGAATATTACTCAGCCATAAAAAGAAACAAAACTGAGTTATTTGTAGTGAGGTGGATGGACCTAGAGTCTGTCGTACAGAGTGAAGTAAGTCAGAAAGAGAAAAACAAATACCGTATGGTAACACATATATACGGAATCTAAGAAAAAAAATGTCATGAAGAACCTAGGGGTAAGACAGGAATAAAGACACAGACCTACTAGAGAATGGACTTGAGGACATGGGGAGGGGGAAGGGTAAGCTGGGACGAAGTGAGAGAATGGCATGGACATATATACACTACCAAACGTAAAATAGATAGCTAGTGGGAAGCAGCCACATAGCACAGGGATGTCAGCTTGGTGCTTTGTGACCACCTAGAGGGGTGGGATAGGGAGGGTGGGAGGGAGATGCAAGAGGGTGGAGATATGGGGATATGTGTATATGTATAGCTGACTCACTTTGTTTTAAAGCAGAAACTAATACACCATTGTAAAGCAATTATACTCCAATAAAGATATTTAAAAAAAAAAGAAGTAGGGTCGTAAGTGATGACTTAATTAATGACATTAAACAGTGGGATTTTCTTTTTTGGTTACTACATTTCCATGGTTCTCATGCAATGACAAATCCCTTCTTATACTGGAGTAGGTTTACCCACTGCCTGAGTCTTTTTTTTTTTTTTTAACTTATCTACTTCTTTTCCTTTTTTAAATTGAAGTATAGTTGATTGGTGAGCAGGAACTTGCTGAGTACCCTGTTTCTCCTAAATTGGCTCACAAGGCGCTCCTCTTATATCTGAAAAAACTAGGCATCCACTGTGTGTGCATCCACTTCCTCTAGGACACACCATCCACGTGGTGATGTTTACACCTCACTCATACCATCCCCTAAAATTCTCCTTTCAGACTGAAATAAGAAAGTGTGCCAACATGAACTGTGCAAACATTCATGGCTTTCTCTAGATAATTAGTGTCATGGGATGTCAGTTTCCAGGTGCATTACTAGAACATATGAAATCCTGATTGGACACCAAAAGGTCATGTCAGATTTAATTACGAGAAAATCGGTATAAACCAAACACTAATGGACAGGCTACTATAAAATCTAAAACAGCTTGGGAAACCTCTGTCTGTAGTATCAGTCATAACCCCTCAACTCTTGGCTCTTTTTTGATTAATAATCTGACTTTCATCTTATTCACTAAAAATAATTATAAAATACTTAAAAACAATAAAATAGTAGGTATTATTTAATGTGTTAATAAAGATAAATTTAATCAATAGCCACTTTCTTCCTAAGAGATACCAGGAACTTCGTATTTCATCGTCACCTTCCCATTTTTTATATTTGTATTTTCTAGTATCTTAATTCCAATATGAGTTCATCCTACGTTGATTGGTCATTATTATAATTCTTCTTCTGTTATACATTTTTATAGCCTTCATAATTTTTATTGTGGTTTTCCTTAATTTATCTTTACAAGGAGAAGTTTGTGCATTTCCACACCACTCTTAACTATGTCTCAAGTCAACGGTAAAAACATAAAGAAGCACCTTTTTTTTTTTTTTTTGTGGTACGCGGGCCTCTCACTGTTGTGGCCTCTCCCGTTGCGGAGCACAGGCTCCAGAAACGCAGGCTTAGCGGCCATGGCTCACGGGCCCAGCCGATCTTCCCGCACCGGGGCACGAACCCGTGTCCCCTGCAACAGCAGGCGAACTCTCAACCACTGCGCCACCAGGGAAGCCCAAGAAGCACCTTTTTTTTTTTTTTTTTTTTTTTTTTTTGCGGTACGCGGGCTCATGGGCCCAGCCGCTCTGCGGCATGTGGGATCTTCCCAGACCGGGGCACGAACCCGTGTCCCCTGCATCAGCAGGCAGACTCCCAACCACTGCGCCACCAGGGAAGCCCCAGAAGCACCTTTTTAAAAACAGTAAACTCAAAACAAAATGACTCAAGTGTTCTGGATACCTTCTTCCTTTCCCTCACCCATTATTTTAAGACCTTAAAAGAAGAAAATAAATGAAAATAGTGGCTTTGAGACCTAACTTTGTCATAATATTTTTAGAGGTTTTCTTTTTTCTTAAGCAAAAGCTACATGTGTTAAAATCAATTTATTTTTATTTATTATTAATTAATTAATTTATTTTTTGTGGTACGCGGGCCTCTCACTGTTGTGGTCTCTCCCGTTGCGGAGCACAGGCTCCGGACGCGCAGCCCCAGCGGCCATGGCTCACGGGCCCAGCCGCTCCGCAGCATGTGGGATCTTCCTGGACCGGGGCACGAACTCGTGTCCCCTGCATCGGCAGGCAGACTCTCAACTACTGCGCCACCAGGGAAGCCCGAATCAATTTATTTTGAATCATTTCAAAATAAAAGTCTACAAGATCACCCATGGAAGCCTTAAAATAATTTCTGATACACAAACAGTCCAGCCCCACCCAACACAGACAGGCTGCAGAAACAGGCCAAGAGCACACGTCTTGCCCTTTGTCTCCCTCTGATTTCCCCCTCTGTTCCTCTGTCATCATTATTCTCTTTCCCAGATCATTGCTCAGCCCCATTTTCTCCTCCAGTGGTTTCCTGGCCTTCCAAAGCTCCTCTCCAAAGCATCCTTGTGCGATTCTTATATCGGAAATTGGTTTGGAAGAAGCCTCTTGGGAAGGGACTTGTCTGGTCTTTGGAATTAAGCTGTTTTCACTTACACGTAGTCTGACTCTAAGGATGCATCAGAGAGGCCTCAGGACTCCACGTTGGTGTTCTTTGCTGCTATCAGAGACGGTCAATGTCTGCAAGACTTCAAAAACTGAAGGAACATATGCTTCCTGCAGTTGATGAGTTAGCTTATTGTCTTTGCGACCCACGTTTGTTTAAAAGTCAACAACAGCGACGATAATTTTTGTAGTCTGGAGGGGCATGCAGGATGCTGGTGAAAATGTAAGTGGTTCCCTTTGGTACATCCTGGAAGAAGCACTAACAGGTGTAGAATGTATGAGCTTTTATGAAAATGACATGAGCATACGCTATACTTGGGTTAAAGCCTGACTACCTATGCGCTTTGAGCGATGTGTTTTCGGAATCAATGGAATAATGATAAGAATTTTAGCTAATACTTACTGAGAGGTTGCTGGCAGAGCTGGAATCTGAGCCTCAGCAGTGTAACTTCAGTGTCTACACTCTAACTAACCACTCTGCTCTACTGCCTCTTGCAGGGGAAAAAGCCTTGTCCTAGTTACTGACATAAAACATATTTGTATATGGAAGCAATTTTACGGCCAAATAAAATCTTTAGGTTTCAAAGATTTGATTGTGACCATGTTGCCTAAGCAAAGGAATATTTGTGAACAGAACCAGTAACAGGGTGACTCCTGGCAGGACTAGAATGTTCCAAAGCATTTCTGGAAGCCCCATCTACCTAAATGAACCGTTACTTGGATTTTGTTCCTTTCGGACTATACTCAGCCCTCCTCTAGAATCACGCCACCCTAGCAGTTATATAAACACTTGCAGCTTGCAGTGGTGCCCCTGTGAATGGGAATGCAAAGGCTGCTATTATTCTTGACGTGGAAACTCAAGGCTAAAGGCAGGTAAGTCATATGTGAGTGGCAGCAAAGATGAGGCCTCCAAAGAGGAACTTGTGTATAGAAGACAACGGCAGGGTGGTGGGCAGCGTGTGGCAAGGGTCCAATCTCAGATCCAGAGACGAGATGCATTCCCACTGGTCCCTGATCCCCGCGACAGGCTTGATGGAGATACCGCGCGAAGAGCTGCGAGAAGGCGGATGAGAAAGCGTCTGCAGCCTCGGGAGGGAGCAACATGACAAATGTTCACATTACAAGAGCCTCTTGCTGGCGGAGTCACAGAGCATCCATCAGGCCTGTCTCCAAAGAGAACCCTCGTGCACTCATCCTGAGTGCTTGTTCACGCTCTAAAGAGGGGCACGGAGAGAAGGCCATCAAGGAGAAAAGAAAGAATGGCAGGCTTCAGAGTGGAGGGGTTGGGTGACCCAAAGGATCTGCCTGCCTTCTGTCAAGGAGAAGCAAAGTGAGAAGGGGAAAACCTCCACATGTTTCAGGGGCCACTGCCAGAGAAATAAAAGCTTGCATTACTAACTTCTTTAATTAAGCTTTTTTTCAGTACACAAGTGGGATCCATTTTTATTTAAGAAAAAGAGAATGAATGTGATAAATTAATAACGTAGAGGTAAGCTGACACCCTAGGCACGGCGGAGTGCAGGCAATCTCAAGTTTTCGACGGCACTGGGAAATCTCCAGAAGCATCCCTTTGAGTGAGAAGGCGAGAAAAAGAACTTGCAGTGGCTAGAAACTTCCTCAAGTTTGCTGCCTTGAGAAACTTGTCCAAAACCGTATCGATGGGCGATAAAGGACCCTGGTCCCGAGACGCAGGAAGAGTGTGGTTCTAGGGCAAAATCAGGCCTCACTTCTCCACCTGCTCAATGGTTTAGGGCTGGGAGAGAGAAACAGCTAAAATACTGCCCAAATCTGACGTTGCTGTAAACTCACAGATTGGTAACATTGGTTGCTTATATACATGGCACACTGTGTAATTCCCGAGCCATGCTCTATTCCCAACCCTGCACTTAGCAGGCACTTGGTAGATGCACAGAAATATTGCTTCAATTTTCGATGAACTATGCCTGAAAGGAACAGCTTGGCTTTGCAAAGAGGGGTGAAGGCCGGGGTAGGCAAGCCCCAGAGAAAGCACCTGGGGGGTGAGTTATAGCTCTGTCCTTTCAGGACGGAACCTGGAAGAAAGATGTGACCTCCTACGTTTTCCTCACTGTTAACCAAGGCCCCTTAGGAGGCTGGAAACACACGATGCTCCCCCTAAGTTGAACACGGCGTACGCACTATTCAAATACGAATGTTCACCCGTACAGTTCGCAAATCCTTTTGCAATCGTGACTCATTTGAACTGACATGATGAGAGTCACTTAAATCTATTTGTGCTTTAAGTTTCAACCGTTTCAATTACAAAACAAGAGAGTTGGACTTAAAGGTTTTTTAAAGTTTCTACCATCTCTAAAAGATGCTATCATTTTTCTACTTCAAATCAGGAACACTTCTAAATTACTCTGAAAGATTTAAAAAGCATTTGTTTCCAGGCAGTTGAGGACCCAGTACCTGTGAGACAGCATTTGTCTTCAAATTATTCTGTATCAACTTAGGTTCTGTTCCTTGAGGGATATGTTTCTGCCATAGCATCTGTGACAACCCTGAAGGATGGTACCTAACATGATCTATTTTTGGTTTCATCTTTTAATATGCAAGCTGACTTTAAACGTTCTCCCTTCTAATGAGAGAGTTTATTAAGAGCACAGGGCTGAGCCATGTCTGTGATCCGACCTTTTGGCTAATTGGCCAGTAACTTTTGAAATTAATCTGGTGAAGAAAAACTATTGTTTTAAACGAAGTTTGTGGTTAAGCTGTTTTTTTGAAACTGTTCATTTTCCCTTGGAGACCTGCAGATGGAGAGTAAGATGAAGGTGGGCCCTGCATGGAGACCTTGGCCCTGGGTGTCGGGAATACCTAGACCTCCTCAGAGGTCACTGTTTCTCTAGGTATAAATCACACTTCCTCAAAGCCTCCCTATTTAAGTTTGGAAACTAGAGCATACTCCAGTATACCGGGCAATACTTTTAAATCAACCTCTAATAGGATATGATAAGTGAATCCAATCATAACCTACAACCCACTGACAATGCGGGAACAGCTTAGCCAGGAAGAACAATAGCTGCTAATGGAGAATTTGTACCTGAGGTGTGCACAGAGCTGGTGCTTGGAGGAAGGAATAAGAACAAAAGTTGTTTACTGAGGGCTTAGCTTTTGATTTAAAAAAATGTTTCCTTTCAATTCTACTGAGAAATAATTTCAAGTGCTCATCTCCACCTGGAGGTCAGAACCCAGGAGACAAAAGCTCTTTACAGAGTGTGTAGAACTTGCACTGACCCTCTGGCAAGTCTCAACTTGCTGAGGGAAGCAGCGTGCGCTTCTAGGTACTGGTAATTACTGCTTCAGACGCCTGGGAAAATTGAACCCATATTCATCTTTCTGAAAATCCTTATTAACAATGTTCATGCCACACAGGGTATGTGGATGAAATGCAGAAGAAACACAAATGAAAAGTAAACAGAATGGAGTCACTGTAGCAAAGTTCCAACTGTTTTGCAGTAGTGGAGGATAGGAGGTATTTCCACTGTAAACCTTCACACCCCACGTTTTTATTATTTTCATGTAAGAGTCTGCCCCTAGCTCAAAGTCTCTGGAGGAAATTTGCTTTAGGTTTCTCTTTTCCATATTAGTAACAGCTTATAATTATGGACAAATAAGACTGACTATCTAAGGTGTAGTTGGGGGGCCATACATGCATGAGCAGAGTCAGCGGAGAGCTAAGCAAAGTGACTTCGACAAAGTGGACAGTCTCCAAAAACAGTGCCTTGATTTACTGACATGTTGAAAGAAAAAGTGTTCACGAGAACAGGAGGTGACCAGCCCTTAACTTAGAACAGACACAGTCACAGATACTGGAGCTAAAAATCCATCCAGGTCAGTAGACACCGTGTCAGGCCAGCGGAGGTGCCGTTTGGCTTGGATGGAGTATTCTACTGCCTGGTTGGTGCTGGGCACGTGGCAGCTCCCCATTCACGCATCTGCTCATCCCTTCACTCCCTCCCGCGCTCCTGCCGTCCCACTGGGCATCTGCTTCGTGCCCGCCCTCCACCAGGCCGTGAGTAGACGCTTGTGGATCGCTGGATGAACCCTGTGGCCCTTCTGCGGATGCCAGGCCATGAAGCAGCCTTCTGCTGAAGCATCTTCCTCTCTGGCTCGCCTGAGACACAGACTACCCTTGCCAGGCTGAGGGCAGTTCTGTCCGATGGACAGTAAGTCTCTCTCAGTTCCTGGGTCTATGACTTGGAGTCCTGAGATGTGACACTGAGCGTTCAGAGTCTCTGGGCGGGAAAGATGAACATCTTTTAAATTCTAGATTGTTAAAATCCATATAATTTACTCTCCTTGAGTATAGGTGCCCCGACACCCACTTTACCGTTTCTTTTTTTCTGAATTGTGCTAATTCGACAGGGTTGGCCACCCATCTAGAGTTCTGAGCTCGGCCTTGATCTTGCCATGCAGAGTCTCTCTGTTACCATCAGCATTAACTCCTTGGATCAGCTAAGCCCTGGACCAGGGTGTCTTCCAGATGCCCAGCTGGGAACAAGGCGACTCCAAACGCTCAGTGTCGTATTTCAGGACATTTAAGACAATTTTAATTAAGAAGCATTTTCAGGGATGAACGTATCATAGAAAATTTGCTTTTTGAGATGCATCACAACTTAGGAGGAAGAGGTTGGATCCTAGACTCATTTTGTAAAAGATTCACCACGTGATTTTGGGGGGTGAGCTTCATGAGGCCCACTTTCCTGCCCCACCAGATACTAGAGAGATGCTTGCAGAGCCCTGATGCAAGGCACAGGCACTCAGCTACGTGTTAGTTCTCCCCATGGGCCTCAAATCTATTTATGAAATGAGACGAGTAATATCTTAAATGGTCAGAGGACAGAAAATACATTAAATTAGTTACAGCACAAAGCCTAGTACGTAAAAGGCACTTAATATTTACTGAATGATGGACAAAGAAAAATGCCAAGTTTCAGAAAGGAAAGTACTATATAAACCCAAAGTACGAATACAGAAAGAAAATGTATCTACCATTTTTTTCTTAAATGAGAAGGAATCACACTTAAAAATCAACAGTTTTGACACTAGAACATATTTAATATTAGAAAACATACTTTAGTTGTATGAAACCTGGATTGTTGAGTAAAATAAAAACTACAACTGCCTCCTGCCATTCCTGTTGTCTGAGTCATTCATTTCTATCCCAAATTTTCTTGTGGTTACTCCCTGTTATCTTTGTTTGCAGGTTTTTCTCTCCAGGATAATTCCACACTAATTAATCTTCTTAAAGCACTGTTTTCACCACCACAAGGCGTAGAAACATCCTTCCTTTTTCCCTCCCTGCCTTTCATTAAATAACGCTCCTTATTCAAAGCCTTTTAATGTGTCCTCACTTTACCTGTCAGTTCTTTGTTCTTAACCCCTCTAATTCAGGGGTCTTAATCTAGGGGGTATAGATCTTTCAGGCTGGATTTTAGTAAGCTGGAGAATGCCTGAACTTCTGTGTAAAATTGTGTGTCTGTGTGAATTTGTCCTGAGAGACGATCCATTTCAAGAAGCGACCCAGAAGACCTAAGATGCCGTGGATGAAGACCCTTCCCCCTCAGGCGGTCTCCCTCCTGCCCACTGCCAGGGGCTGTGCTCCTCCTGGACCTTGGGTGCCCTACCACTCGGCCCATCCTCTGGATGAAGACCTGCCTCCCCCTCTACCCTCCGTCCGGCTCCTCTGAAACCCGGCCAAGCACGGGTGCCCTACCCCGTGACTGCGATGTGCTCCCCCGGATTTCCTATCCTCTAGGTAGGATCTCCCCGTGCTTCTGTGCATCTCCAGCCCACAGATGAGCTTGGAAGTGAGGCAGAGGGATGGGGTGCTGGACAGCCATGTCCATCCCAGACTTACAGCCATTTCTTCCACAACTGCCTCACACTGTCTTTCCTGAGTTCTCTGAAGCAGGACCCTTGAAGTCAGTTTGAAAAATAAACGTAAACAACAATGAAGAGAACGCTTCTCGTTCTTGCACCACGTGGCTGGCAGGCGTTCTCCCGAATCGTCTTGGAGGATTACGATCCGTTCTGGGTGACCCTACCCGCCTGTGTACTGCCTCTCTCCATGAACCAGCTTTTGAAATCCCAGCTCTGCCCCGGCTCTTTGTGTGGACAAAGCAGCCACGGACGTGAGTTCCTCTCCTCTGATCCCTGGCACGCCAAGTGGTTAAGTGCTGAGTGTTATACTTGTATTAATGGCTGGCCAGGTAGATGTGATGAAGTGCATACCGGATCATCAGTATATTAGCTGCCAGATGGAAAACAATGAAAGGGTGGGGAGACGGGAAGAACACACCCAAAAAGCCACCGATCTGGCTTGAATGCGGTCCCTTCAATTTGCAGGAACATTACCATTCTCATCAAAGGTCAAAGTCAGTTACTGGTGGAAAAAAATCAATAAAGTTGAGGGAGGGGGAGAGGCTGAAGGGATAAATTCATGACACGCCCTCTGCATTGAAGGGACTTGCTAGAAATCTATGTGATTTCCAACTCTTGGGGATAAAACCAGTTGTCAGGAAAATAGACGATTCATGTAGTTTCAGGGGTTCCTGCTGTGAAGTGATTTTAAAGACTCATCTCAGTGCAAAATAGAGACGAAAAAAAAAGAGCAAAGGAGGGATTCAAAAACTGCACCTGCCTGTTAGACTTCATCACCCTTTTTGCTGGACTTTGAGCATCAGCTTGTTTGTGGTTTTTGTGTTTTTAATGAAAGCTACCCACGAGCATGTTCTATTTACCTTGCCCAGGTCAATTACTGCAGACGAGCAGGAATCTTTATTACCGGCAACCCGAGGCCACCAGTTACACTGCGCTTGCGGCACACGCTAGGAAAGACGTTCTGACTTACCAGTCTGCACGTCACGGTCTGAAGGTATGACTCATAACATGATGGGTACTGTCTGGACTGCATATTAGATTAAAAATCTGCTCACTCCTTCCTCCTCCTGCTGCACCAATAATAGCGATGGAAGGACTGCCTGGTCGTGGAGTCCAATCTGTAGCCCACCCAGCACCGAGGAAAGGGCCACGCTCGGTGAGCAGCGGGGTACCCTTCTCTGCTAAAGGCACCGTGGCGGTCTCCTACAAATGTTACATTTGCTGCTTCTCAGCTGCCTACAAGTATATTTGCTCATGAATGCTTGAGAGGTTGAAGGCGGCCAAGGACGACTGCTAAGCAGTTAGGTATGGTGACCGCCCTCGGGGACAGAGGGGCGGAGAGAATGAACGAAGGGAGGGGACCCATGTAGGGCTTTGCGGGTTTCCATCTCTACTTCTGCTGGCTGTTGAGTCACGTGAATCTACGGTGAAGACTGTGAAAATTGGAATCAGATTTAATTTTTTGCTCATACTTTCTATGAAAACGTGGGCTGCTAATCAAGAACTCTGGAGCGTTCTGTATATTTTGCAATAAAATTTTCATGTAAATTTGTAAAAACTGCAAATTTCAAATAATCATCAGGTGCATTAAATCAGAGCTGTTATGACCCTGACTTGGGGGCATTCTGAAAGCCTTGCGGATTCATGTGAAGCACTAGTGATGGTTCCTCCACAGGCATTGGTTAGTTCGGTTTGGAAGCTCCCAGGGTTGGACTCAGAGGTCTGGAAACACGTCCTCGTTCTGTCTAGATGTGAGACAAGCTGGGCACTTGCTCTCTGAAGCCCTTAGCACCTCCTAACAAGGGCCTGCCTTGTGCCAGGCTCACACCGGGCACTGTCTGTGCAGTGTTTCTTCTGACTGCAAGGCGACCTTGGAAGGAGACTTTACTGACGTCATTCCAGGGAAGGAAACACACTGGACCTGGGTGTAGAATCTGTAAGTGGTGACATAAGACTGGACCCTACGAGTGGTGCCACCAGGCTTTTGCTGTGGCCGTGGGGATTGAGGGTAAGGCTCCATTTTGGCTACACCCAGAGTTTGTCCACCCCAGAGCTCTGGTGCCCAACACCACCAGTGGGGAAAAGCCAAATGTAGCTCTTTAAGTCAACATTAAAACTTCAAATTCAGTTCCTCATTCACAGGGCATACTTTTTTTTTTTTTTTTTGCAGTACACGGGCCTCTCACTGTTGTGGCCTCTCTCGTTGCGGAGCACAGGCTCCGGACGCGCAGGCTCAGCGGCCATGGTTCACGGGCCCAGCCGCTCCGCGGCACGTGGGATCCTCCCAGACCGGGTCACGAACCCGTGTCCCCTGCATCGGCAGGCAGACTCTCAACCACTGCGCCACCAGGGAAGTCCCGCAGTGCATACATTTTGAGTAACAGTGACCACGAATGACTAGCGGCTACCATGCTGGCTGGCACAGACAGAGAAGATTTCCACCAACGCAGGAAGTTCTACCGGCTGCTGCTGCTCTAAGTGTTGGGATTCTGGTCTCTGGCTACGACCGCCTCTTCTACCTCGTGACTCATTCACTGAACTTGGCCTCAATCCTTTAGCGCCTTCCTTCTCCTCGTGGCGCACTGGACACCTCTGACCTACCCGCCTCCAAGCTGAGACTTTTCCATCCATGATTCCTTGTCATCCTTGATTCCCTTGCTCCTTTGACTTGCTCTTGGGCAACCCCCGGCCAACCCCCAAATGTTGGCAGGTTGCATCCTTTGGATTTCCCTGTTACTGTTTCTGGGATATGATGCATTACCAGAAACGATGATAAAATAATAAAAGGGAGAGAACGTATTCTCTATTCATCCCTAACTCTTCAACCCTGGCAGGTCCTCTCTGCTTCCCAGCACTTCTTTGGTTCACCTTGTATTGACTCACCAACTCATCCCTGACAATGCCTCTTCCTGAAATCCTCAGATCTCCCACGATCCTCACCCTCTACAGATGACCCGCCCCATCGCTGGTGGGGTACAAAAACCACGCCATGTATATATATGTACAATTGAATCACTTTGTGATTCAATAGCAGAAATTAACACAACGTTGTAAACAACTATAGCTGAATAAAATAAATTTAAAAAAGAACAAAACCACGCCATGAACTTCCCCAACACGTTCCTCTGACTTTCCTTCTGTTTCCTTTAGCCAAAGTGAGCCACGAACTGCTTTCTACCCAGGAGCACTGACTCGCTGCTTTCAGATCTTTGCTCGTGATGTCTCTCTCAATTAGATGTTTTCTCCCCGCAAGCTCACCTCTGCCACAAAGCTGTTTTTGAATCATCCCACCTCTTTCTTGTCCGAGTTTCCCTAACCTGTTATCTGTACCTTGCACACAAGGTTTTAAGTGATACTGCATGTGCAAATGTCCTCTCCACTGACCCACACCAATGTGAGACGGGTGCTTGCTGGATTCGGCTTGCATTCCCAGCAGTGACCAGCTCAGGTCTTTATCCAGTACCTATTTATTCAAGGAATATCTATATATCAATTTTTGCAAATGTCAGATTAATTGCTAAGGCAGACAGAGTTAATTCAATAATTAACTGATGAATACATTTCTTCTAATGATCTCAACATGAAGTTCTAACCGAATGATTACATCATCAGGACCTCTGATGGGAAACCAGGGTGCATGTGTTGATGGCTAACACTGCAATCGTCGGGGCTACAGCACTGTGCGACAGAGCTCCTAGGGAGGGTGGGCTGGGTGTGAAATGACAGAGCGGGCAAACAACCAGAGAAAGACATCAAAGCTGGAATCAACTTACCTTGCGTAGCAATATAATGATTGGGTCGATGATAACCCTAAAAATAAATGAGAAAGAATATTTGACAAACTGAAAAATCAATAAGCAGCATAGAAATCACATGCTAAGTTTGCCAAAATGATGCACCTACAAATACCAATAGCTGCATCGTTTGAAAGTTACATGACCAGACCTGGGACCACTGAGCACCTCTTAATAAGCCAAGGTGCATCAAATATAACAGTCCTGATGCCTGCACGGCGGGGATTGGGTGAGTAACTTAATCACACACAGGCTACGAGATGATGGATGAGCAGAAAACACTAACAACTTATGGATTTTCTGAAATAACATGACCACAACTCTGATTAAAGTGTAAGCCGGCTAGAAATGTGCAACAGGATTTCATCTGTGTTTGGGATGTTATTGGCAATGTGACAAAGCTTTAACGCATATCCTGTTACATCAATATAGGCAGTTATATCAATAGTAATACCAAACACCATTTTTAAACACCGCTAATACCAAGACATGATGCTGTAGCAAGGACCAGGAATTTAAAGAGGTAGAAGTTCTGCCAGACCCCTTCCTTTTATCATGACCCTACTAGAAGGGGGAAAGATGAAAACTGGGACCAAAGCAAGAAGGAAACAAGGGACATCACGGGATCGATATCTGGGAAAGATAAAGCCAATTTAGAGAAAATGACACACAGGTAACATATAATATCACCACGGACCTTAATACTTCCCCTTTCTGTCCCCTGAGATGACCCAAAATACTATGCCCAAAGCCAGCTGAAAAAGAGAATAAAGATACTTGGAGAGGAAATACCAATTTCTCAGACCACTTAGATGCATATCTGTTACATCTTTTTGCCCTTAAAAGCAAGTCTACAAGAGTGAACAACCAAAGCAAACACATTCTTTTGTACAACTGGCCTGCTGCAGGTGTCTGACATAGAGTCATGACAGATATTAAGGAGGGTTATTCAGATGATCAGTCATTTCCTGCCAGCTGGTAAGCTCCACGCAGCAAGACCTGGTGGGACTCAGCACCGTATGTGTCAGTCTGCAAGGTGCTGGGAGATGGGGGCTGGCACGGTCCACGGAGACCTCTGATGCCGAGCACAATGGCAGTTCCCAGGCCTCCCCTACTTGACCTGCCAGCAGCATGAACACAACTGAACCCCCGAAATGCCTTCTTCGTTGGCCTCCGGATGTGACGCTCTGGCTTTCTCCCTGCCTGGCCGCAGATCCCGCTCTTCATTCCTTCATCCCCTCCTGCTTTCCCTGGTGGCGATGCTGGGACGCCCTGTGTCTGGACTCTCCTCTGTCTACTCCCCTGACGAGCTCCTCCAGCCTCATGGCCGTCGGCACCCGGTGTCCTGGGAGCCCTGCATCCTCACCTCCTGCCGCGCCTCTGCCCTGAAACCCTGGGGCGAACCAGTGCCGACTCACCTCCCCTCAGACGTCTGACGCACATTTAAAGTTGAACGCATATAAACCCAGCTCCTCATTTCCTCCCCACTCTGAGTCCGCTCCACCACAGTCCTGTGCAGGTAACAGTGACCCCACCTCCTGAAGGCATGAGGGCCCCTCCTTCCCCAGCCTCCACCTCAGCCCAGACCCAGGATCCTCCCGCCTCCCTCCCTCTGGCCGCCTGCCCCGGGCCAGGCCACCCTCAGCCACCTAGCGGGCCTCCTCGCTTTGACCCCCCCGCCGACCTACAGTTCGTCCTCCTCCTGGCTTCCAGATCCCTCACTCCTCCACAGCTGCCGGGCATGCTCCACAGCCAGGCCTTTTCCTGGGCTGCCTCTCGGCCTGGAGGCTCAGCCCCCAGATATCCCCCCGGCCCAGACCCCCACTTTCTCGGTGGAGTTGACACTCCACCGCCACTGTGTTTCTCCTACCGACTACGACACCAGAGAGACTTAACCGACTTGTTTCATTTGTGGGCTCTTCCTCCTGGTTAGATCATCAGGTCCGTTATGTCAGAGCTTTCTTTTTGGTTTTGGCTTGAACTGTGCACAGTTACAACACCAGTGCCTCAAACAGTTACTGACCTGTAATAGGTGCTCAATAAAATCTCACTGACTAAGTGAAAAGGGGCCCTGAATTCTCTTTTCTCTGTTAAAACGAGAACAAATGAATCTGGCATTTTCATTACTTTTAGGTCCTCCCTCCTCTGTGTCTCTACCCAGCCATTCTTTACAGCTTAGTTCAAATGGCCTCCAGGACAAAGCCTGATCTGATCAGAGCCACTCCTCAGAGGGTGGTTTAGCAGATGCTGAGGACTTAACAGCATCTGAGGCCTGTGTCAGGGGCAGGGGTACAGCAGGACCCGGACACTGTCCCTCTGCTCAAGGACCCAGAGGGCTGTGGGAGCTGGGACTGTGGTGTGAACAGGGTTCTCTTGGACTCTCCCCAGGGAACGAGTGTCAGAGTGAAGACGTTTCTTACTTCAGCTCCTAAGTTGTGAGGCCTCAGGGAGAAGGTACAAGGTCTTGGGTACCTCTGAGTACTCCTGTGAGGCACTCCCTAAATAGTTCCCACATAAAGTAATAAGTGTAATGTGCGTTTGGAGGAAACTTTGCTTTAATAAAAACTTCTACCTTGCATTGGATATGTTTTTGGTCATTATCAAATGTAGGGTCTAGGGGTCTTTGTTTGAAGACTGAGATACGAATTAGTCTTCAAATAATCCTCCGTCAGCCCTCAAATCTATAACCCCCAAATGCCAAACCCTCCCAAGAAGCACTACACATAACATTCTTGTAGTCATTTTTAGATAACTCTTAGAGATTGTAATGCTAGTATTTTTAGTAATACTCAACCAAGACAAGAAAGCAATCCACATATCTGAATAAAACTTGTGCAAGGAAGTACTGATGGATTAAGAAACAGTATGAAGTCCAAGCACAGAGGATGCCTTGGAAACTGAGATCTGTTTAATGTAAACTTGGGCCTTGGAGGTAACAGCAACTTTCCCTTGATTTTCAGTCTACACTTTTGATTTCATTCATTCTTTCAAGTGAAAACATGCTGTCTCCCAAAGAATTTATTCTAATGGAAGACATTAAGTTAACATGATGCAGAATGAACAAAGGAGCAGGCTTCAATAATTAAGCAGCCTACATATTTAATGACACGTCTTGCACGCATCAGAGGTCCCGGCTAACAGCTGCAGATGACTTTGAAGGCAACTTGAAAGTGCTGTGATGACAAGAGATGGTAAATCATCAAATTAGGAATTAGAGAGTTTTGTCCTATTAATATGCAAGCAGACTTTTTTAAGTGTCAAATAATCCAAGCTGTTGACAAAAAAATGGGAATACCATTTTCTTAGTCCACAGAAGCGTGGGATGGCAAAGGAGGCAGGGAACGTCACGGGGAGCTCACCAGCCCGAGGCTGACATGTCTCCACCATCAAGTTCTGCGTGTATGGGACAGGGCATGTGTTTGCTCCCAGGGTTGGACCAGCCTGTGTCCACGCATCTTAGAGCAGACACACGGGGTGCTATGTGTCAGAACACACGGGTTTACTGACAGTTTCAAGATACATACATCGATATAATTTCCATTGATATAGTCTGAGTTGTTGTCTCCTTCTATGGTCTGCAGCCTCACCCGGGAATGATCATCTGCAAAAGGAAAAAAAAAAAAACAGCAATTAACAAGAGCTATCTGTCAGGCTGCTCAGAGCCCCACCATGTTTAGCACATTACAGAGAGGTATTCCACATCCACACTGCTTTAAAGATAAACGAAGAATTAAATACTACACGCCTACATTCTTGCTCTTAAGACAGGGAAGGGTTTTTATAATCCTTTGCGTTTTACAGGAAATCTCATTAACTTATTCTTTGATCATTTACAGATGTGAAGCATTGGCAGAGGTTTTAAACTTTGACCTAGAGTCCTGTGAATCACAGTGGAATGATTTCTTGATTTCTTGATTTCTTGGACTGGAAGTTCAACAACTTCACTAAATCACATGTGAGCCCTGAGATTCTGAAGGTTGCCTGTGACATCCACCTTGACAAATGATGGTTATAAACCACGGCCCAGCCTCCCAGGAGATGTGGACATGGTTCTAACCTCAGTCATTGACCCAGAGTTCTCTCCCCCTGCCCTGAGGGCATCGGCTGGTGGAGCAAGTCTGTCCCCATCAGCCACGTGACCCCAGGCCACTCAGCTACACCACCAAGCCTCGGCCACTCACCTGAAGGAGGGATGACAGCGCCTGCCTCACACTGGGCTGTTTAAATAATTAAACAAAAACACAGACTGCTGACACACACCAAGTACTGTATAGGGGTCATGATGGCGGTCCAACTAGCTACAGTAAACATTTTTTCTGAATGGAAAATTTTCTCCATAAATGCTACTGAGACATCTCAATAATTTCCTTGAAATCTAAATTATAAAAAGGAAAGTGCTAAAACCTCTATAAGGGCATGGATTTTCCTGTTTTGCTCACTGTCCTACCCCTGACCCCTATATCAGAGTCTGGAACATTGCAGAATTTCCCCCAAATATCTTTTAAATGAGTCAAAAGTGAACTTTTTTTTTTTTTTAAATACATCCTTTAAAAATTGTTTTCCTAAATGAATGTTCTTTGAAGCAGAGGAGCCCTTTCTTCCAATGAAAGCTTACACCCAAACCCAATATTTGGCAGATAAAGGCCAGCTGCTCTGAGGGGGAAGGAGTGTGGTCTCTGAGAGGTGGTCTGGGGAGAGCACTTTGCAAACCACTCTTCCCCTGATGCAGGGCAGTGGGAGCTCCTGCCTCTAAACTGCCGACATTTCATTTGGGTTAGTGGGTGAGAAATGATACCCCCAGACTGAGGCAAGAGCCAGGGAGCCTGCAGGTGACAGACCGTCTGACCCAAGGTCACTGGACGAACTGTCGATCTGAACCCGTTCCTTGGCTTGACGTGCTGAGTGAGAGCCAGCGTTTCAGCTGATCCCTCTGGTTCAGCCCTCCTTGGAGGAATGTTCTGTGTCCAACAGTGGGGCTAGAGGGAGATCCGTGTCGAGCTTCTAACTCTCCTTCATTGATGGGGCTTCTCACTCCAGTTCCGGACAGATGGTCATATCGTTTCCTGTCTGTGCCTTACGATTAGCCTGGGCTCAGTACATTTACCCGGAGAGTGGGGAT
The DNA here is from genome assembly GCF_963924675.1 of Phocoena phocoena. Taxonomy (NCBI): domain Eukaryota; kingdom Metazoa; phylum Chordata; class Mammalia; order Artiodactyla; family Phocoenidae; genus Phocoena; species Phocoena phocoena. The sequence continues at coordinate 59,734,774 of NC_089231.1, read as the reverse complement.
AAAGTGGGTGGGACACGGGCGAAGCCTGGAGGGAGCCGTGTCTCCCTGCTCTGCTCAGGGAGAACATGTGCGGGCAGAGGTCCCGCGTGTGGGCTCTGGGGTCAGGGGTGCCGGTTGGAACCCCTCACTTGTGATTTCGGCGAGTTGCTTCATCTCTCTGGGCTTTCCTTTCCTGAGCTGCAAAATGGGGATTCACAGTGCCTCCCCATGGGGTTACGGTGAGCGTGAACATAACACACAGGAAGAGATGAGCAGAGAGCCCGGTGTACAGCGAGTGATGGATAATGCCAGCTGTTGTTATCACCACGTGCTGGGTGACACACACTCGTGCTTTGCTTCTCACCATCTTTACACTGGCTGCCCGAACCGACAAGAGCAACCCGGGACCCACGGGCAGGCAGGAATTTTCCCCGTGGTGACCTGCTCCAAGAACTAGTTTCCTAGAATCCATTTTGCCTAACACCAGAGGCCCCTGTCCAGAGTTTGCCCGTGTCGTGGGGGGGTGGGTTCTTGGGGCGCTGGGACGTGTGGATTGTCACCACTTTCGCACGTGCTGGCAGAGCCAGTGCACACACGGCTACCGCAGAGGGAGCTCGAAGCGGCTCTGCGGGTAAAGCCATTTGAGCTTCCCAAATGAAAGATGCTACAACAGAATCGAACCACGGCTCTTCTGCACACACTGGGCTTTCAGTCGGCTCCTCTGAAGGAGGTTAGGTTCACTCCCTGTTCTCCCTGACTTTCCCTGGGCTGTGCTTTAAAAGGCAGGCACCACATTCGAGCCTCCTAATCTTTAGACGCAAGGCTACCTCAGGATCTGTTGTGCTCCTTGTCAGAATCCCTCCTCTTTCATGCTTTATATCCCTGAGAACCTCAGGAAGAATGCCACCAGGTCCCCGCGATCTACCACCACTGGGCCTCTCAAGTGGTTCTGGAATGTTCTCATAAGGGACTTCGATCTCAGACGAGGCTGCACTCTCCTCTCCCATCAACAGAGCCTTTGAAATAAAGAATTTCCCCAACACCTTCTACTAGTCAATCAGCTAACCCCCCACAGAGCTGTTTTTTCTTTTTAACTTCACTGCTATTTCTCCATTTCTTTTTTAAGAGCAACAAATGTCAAAGATTTTTATTTAGTTAATGAAGGAAGCAGGAAGATGTTACAACTGGTTCAAGGAGAATTTACCAGCAGGTCTATCACCAGATCTAGTTATCTAGACAGATAAATAGATATAGACAGATCAATCTATGCAGGTTTATAGATACAGACAGAGAAGTAGATAATCTAAATCAGGATATGGCATGGAATGAATTTACAAAGAAATGGAAAACTGGCTCTTACTGGAACTACTGACCCCCTAAGGACACCACTCACTTACATATTATTTCTCCAAATTTAATTGCTCCACTTCCCGCATGACATAGAAACCTGTAAGACACATATGAAGCCTATTTCCTATGTAGACTGGATTGTTTTTATTTCTCTTTATTTGTATGCTCTTTCTGTATTTTAAAGCTGATTCTACAATACTATGTATGACCCCTTGTGGTCAGAGACCACGTAGTGTCCACTCCGAACATCCCCACAAGGGTCCTTCATGAGGGTCACAGTGCCCACCCGCAGGGCTCCTCTCACAGCCCAGCAGCGATGCTGCCCAACACACAGCTATGGGCACCAAGGATGACCTCTTCTCTAGCCTAATGAATATGGCGGAAGAAGGGCAAGTTGTGTTCAGGCGAGGCTCACCGGGGCTTCCCTGGGTGCCGGCCACGGTCCGGTTGTGGACTTGGTTAGTGCTTTTACGAGTGTTTGCTTTACAACAATGTATTAACCCATATATGGATGTATTATACCCTTTTCTGTACCTATATTTCACACTTTAAAAATATAAGAGTCCACCTTGAGAATAATACGCTCGGTGAAATAAGCCAGACACAAAAGGGCAAATACTGTATGATCCCACTTATGTGAAGCATCTGGAGTGGTCAAATCCGTGGAAGCAGCAAGTGGGATAGTGGTTGGCAAGCGCTGGGATGGTGGGGAAGAGTGAGCTCTTGTTTCATGGGTGCAGAAGAAACCTAATGTCACTGAACGGTACACTTAAGAATGGTTAAGATGCTAAGTTCTATGTTGTGTGTGTGTTACCAAAATTAAAAAAAACGAAGAGCCCACTTTCTCCACGCCTCCTTGTAGGATACCTCCTCACATTCCACTCGAGCCCTGGGCTCCTAGGAAGCAGTACTTTCAAGGTGGGAAGGGCACCTCGAGGACCTGCTGTCTCATAGCCCGTGGGGTCCCTTCTGCTGGTCTCCTCCTGAGAGGGGCTCGTTCCCTTCCACGATGAAGGAGAGGCAGTGACTATATGGCCTGCTCCTTGAGGACAACTGCCATACTTTATAAAGTGTGCTGAGTAGGTATGTTTGGGAATTATTGAGATGAGGCCTACGAGGTGTTCTTTCTTTCTGTGACGACACAAGTGTGAGCACTGATGAGTTAGCGTCAGTTGAGACAGGCAGGCAGATATTTCAGCAGGGAGAGTGGGCTCCCCCTCGGGTAGGAAGGAGAACACGGGGGCAGGAGCTGAGCCCACAGAGAGAAGAGTATGGGGTTTCCTTAAAGATCTAAAAATTAGAGCTACAGAGGATATGGCAATTCCACTTGTGGGCGTATATCTTGGGAAAAGCATCCATCAACAAGACACATGCACCCCAACGTTTAGTGCTGCCCTGTTTCCAAGGGCCTAGACTTGGAAGCAACCTAAATGCCCTTGGGAGGAAAATGGATAAAGAAGATGTGGTACATATGTACAGTGGAATATTACTCAGCCATGAAATGGGGGGGCTGGTCCTCACACAACTGCCCTTCTTGGGTGGGATGTTAGCACTTATCAAGTTAATCCTCTGCCTCCCAGTGGGCTGTTGGGAAAACCATCCGTCCTAAACAGCAGTGAAATTAATAGGAAAGTATCATCCTCCTCCACGCTGAGCCAGTGAAAGTAAAAGCAAAAGTAGTAAGAGAATCCGCCCCTCCAGCCACAAGAGTCTACTCCAAGCTGCTGCTCGGATACCTGAGAACGACTTGGCAACAGAAACTGGATTCTCAGACATCCTCTTTCACATCAAGCCCTCATCTCAGGTGACTATAAAAGCAATAAATATAGATTGTTGGAGGCAAATAAAGCAGTACATGGAGGCTCACTGCCATATTTTCTTGAAATCTGATTCACCTTGAATCTGATGCCAATTAAGAAGACTAATATGTACCAACCATTCTTTTAGAAAAGCTCAGTGCCTTCTGTTGGGGCTGAATAGTATCAAATGACTATAGGGAGATGCCCAGCGGATGTTTCTGGCCTGAAGCACATATGGGGTCACTCAGGCAAAGGATCCACAGAAACGCCAGCTGCCCACTGGCTTAACCCTGTCCTCCCAGTTGGCTTTGGAGGCCGACCAGCTGGAAGTCGGCCAGAGTCCAGCAACTGGGTCAAAAGGAGGAAGAAGCTTGGAGAACTAGATTGCTCAGGTATGAAGGTTGGGAAATCCAGTGGGATTTGTGGTTAACAATAGGTCAGTTACTGACCACGAAAACCAAGCGGTCAAGACTGCAGGGACTTGGTGTTTCTTGGAGACACAGCTGGGTAAGGCTGACTGGACCTGACTCTGGAGTTATAAACTGTCGTCCCTGTTTCTCTCCTAGGATGGGTGTGTTTTCTTGGTTATTCCAAAGCCATTTCATGTTCACATTGGGTAGTACATGAAAATAACAGGGCTTTGGTACTCAGAGACCCTGATTCAGATGCTGGCTCTACTCATCCCACCAATTGTGAGCTTAGACAAAATCTGAATCTGCTGAGCTTCATCTGTAAACGGGGGTGACGGTGGTTCCTTCATAGGAACGTTGAGGAGACCAAGTGAGATAATACATGTCAACATAGGACAGTTCTCTCTCAAGAACATAGAACAGTTCGATCTTAAGAAGATGTGGGAGATACACACACACACACACACACACACACACACACTGGACTATTACTCAGCCATAAAAAAGAATGAAATAATGCCATTTGCAGCAACATGGATGGACCTTGAGATTATCATACTAAGTGAAGTAAGCCGGACAGAGAAAGACAAATATGTAATATTGCTTGTATGTGGAATCTGAAAAAATGATACAAATGAACTTATTTACAAAAAGGAATAGACTCACAGAGGTAAAAACAAACTTATGGGTTACCAAAGGGGAAAGGGGAGGAGGAGGGATAAATTAGGAGTTGGGGATTAACAGATACACACTACTATATATAAAATAGACAACAAGGACCTACTGTATAGCACAGGGAACTATGTTCAATATCTTGTAATAACCTATTTATATATATTCAGTTTTATATATACATAAAATTGAATCACTTTGCCATACACCTGAAACACTGAAAATCAACTAAAAAGAAGGAATAAAATACAATAAAAAAGGAAATTACTCTCTTCTATGAATAAAAGCAACACCCTTGCTGGAGTTCGGCAATTCACAGTAGGCTTGTTTGGGGACCAGCAGAGCAGAGTGGAACTGAAAACTCCACGCGCCCACTTTTTGGGGAAGATGAGTTTAGCTAGTTTTAAAGAGGAAACAGGAAAAGGTCTGGAAATAGGCCGAATACTTCTCAACAACTCCTTCATCTGATTCCCCTGGCATCCACTCAGCAGCTTTTGTTTTCCATCCCTGATTCTGTACAGTGTTGTACAGAGGTTAAGATCACAGGCTTTGGAGTAAAAATCCCTGGGTTTGATCCTAATTCTGTCACTTTCCAGTTGTGTGACCTTGGACAAGTTATTTAACCTCCGTGCCTCAGTTTCTACCACTGTAAAATGGAAATAAAAGAGTGCCTACCTTGCAGCATTTTTGTGAGGACTGAGTTAATACAAGTCACGCATTAGCGTCTGGTACATAGTTAGAACTAAGTAAAGGTGAGCTGGCACCTGTATCATTACTGCTGTGACTTCATGACCTGACAATTTTTCTCACCTGAACGGTTTCATCTTTGCCTACAGACTGCCCCCTTTCCAGTGAATCCATGCTGAGAGCTACTTTCCTAAAACACAATTTATTTTCTCCCCACCCAGTTTAAATCATTCAATGATTTCAGCAGGGAACTGATCAACAGTGATCTTATAAAACAATGGAACCTGAAACGATCATTACAAAGGGTTACTAGACCTTTAATTTCTTTACTTGGAAAGATCTCTGTGACATACTGTAAGTGAAGGAGAGCAGGTTACAAAGCAGCAAGTCTCCTAAGAGTCTGTTTATATGAAATAATCAAACGCATTTGGATATGTGTCTAGGAAGGCATGGTGGGCAACTGAAGGGATGGGGCTTCTGCTGGGTGGCAAAATCTGGAGGGATACTGACTTTTCCATTTATGATTTTATGTACCACTTTAATTGTCTACATAGTTTATACTGTCTTAGGAATCAGAAAGAAAACAATAAATCGATTTTTATTTTACAAAATAAAGCCAACAACTTCAAGGCATAGAGAAAAGAGATTTGAAGGAAACAGAAGTAAAATGTTAGCAGGGTTTGATTTGTGTGGTGTGGTCCTGGACAATCCCCCTCTTTTCTTTACTGCATACATTTCCTTTAATGTGCATGAATTGTTTTTATAATTGGAAAAAGAAACCTATTTAGCCATGGATGAATGGAATATGATCAAACCTCAATTAATGTTTATATAATAATCACAACTCAATGCTACCCCATCCAGGAGGGCAATAAACTCTGTCATTTTGAGAAACTCAATCTGCATTAAAGATACATTGCTATTCCTCCAATTTCTTTCAAAGAAGCCCTTACTACATGAAATAGGGCAAAAATCATATTTTTGGTTAAGAAACAGGCCCATAAAGACCTGGTCATAACAAACCATTGCTTAATGCTGAGAAGTTATAATCGGCTGGGACTTTTCCAAACGTATGTCTGCATGTGTGTATTTATGCATGTGTGCATACACGTTTATGGTGTGTGTATATACATATGCACATATGTATACATATATGCACGTGCATGCATGTATTTATATAAGCATGTATTTACATGTGTGTGTATATGTATGTACATAAGTATGTGTGTATAAATATGTCTCTGTGTGTATATGTATGTGTGTATATATGTATGTATTTATGGTGTGTATATATGTATGTATATGCGTATATATGTGTACATGTATGTATGTTTGTATATATGTATTTACGTGTGTGTATATATGCATGCATTGTGTGTGTGTGTGTGTGTGTGTGTGTGTGTGTATGACTGTCTTCACACATTAGAGGTGGGGTAATTAGAGATTTAAAGCAGGTCCCTCAGTCCCTGAAACATGTTATTTATGCCCTTTTTATCAAATAACGTTATGTTTAAAATACATCTACATAGCTTCAAATGTTTTAACATCATTTTCACATTAAACACGATGGATCTGGGTCACAGCCTTGCAGTCGGAAACTGTAAGTGATTAGATATTATTATAGCGGCAGAAATGGAGTCTGTCACTGATAATCTTTCATCTCTAACCAATTCTCCCTTTCTGCTGAATATTGATGACATATTTAAGGCAAACTGGAATCACAGTGATGTATGTAACATTTGTCCACCGACAGGAGACTCAAAATTAATTTTAATTATAATTGATTGCTTCAAATAACAGTCTTGCTATTCCTGTGGTTACATCTTGCCAAGGGCTGGTCTGCACTGGTTTCAAGGTACAAGAGGCAGAGGGGCCAAGGTAACCGACAGGAAGTGTTGGGCGTCCTGCACCTCTCCCCACTGCTCCAGCCTGGGGTCCCTACCGCTGCCCACGGGGGTGGGGATGGAGGGTGGGCTCAGGCCCAGCCATGCAGCTTCTGAGCAAGAAGCAAGAAGGAGCTTTCAGTTGAGCGCTGGCTGGCTCTGTGTTAAGCTTCACTCCTGCTGCTGGTTTTGTGTCGCCAACTTCTTAGTCCTGCCTTGTTTCTGACTTTTTTACCTGGATCCTTTGTCAGAGACGCCTATTCTTTATTTTCAGATTCCTGGCAGATCCCCTCTTATTTTATTTTGCCTGATTTTTCTAGAATTTACCCTTTTCTTTCCTGTACACACTGTGGGATATGTTTCTGTCTTGCTCTCGTCTGCCGGAGTTTTGATGCAGGAAGCTCCCTCTCCCAGGGCATCTTGCCCCTACACTCAGCCCGTCCCCCTCTCTCCTGCCTTCGCCTGCCTTTATACCTAACCTGGATCATGACAGTAGTACATCCCTCAGAAGTGACACGGTTGCTCAGTTAGCAGAAAGAAGCACCTTGCTTTAAGACAAAGTCCTGGGGACCTGCAGCCCTCAGCCCGGGCCACGGAGACAGGGTAGTTGGTGAGAAGACTTGGGTGGGACAGACCGGGTCACAGCTCACACTGTCTTCTTAGTTGCCTCACTAAGCACGGGCACCCTGAGTCCAGACGGACACCAGACCTCAGAAGGGCCTCCCTTCATGTAAGAGTCGTGGGTCCTCATGGTCAAGGCCGTACCCCCTCGCCCCTCCCCTAGTCATTCCAAGCAGCTCTTGGCAGTTTCACGGCTGCTGCTCACCTTGTTACATCACTGTCTTCTTTGTACTAGACGCCCCGGCAGGACGCCCTGCGTGGCCCTCGCCTCCATGTCATGTGCTCCTTTGCACATGCTAAGAGGTTTTGTCTCAGTATTTCTCTTTTCATTTTTATTTTTTTTGCGGTACGCGGGCCTCTCACTGTTGTGACCTCTCCCGTTGCCGAGCACAGGCTCCGGACGCGCAGGCTCAGCGGCCATGGCTCACGGCCCAGCCGCTCCGCGGCATGTGGGATCCTCCTGGACCGGGGCACTAACCCGTGTCCCCTGCAATGGCAGGCGGACTCTCAACCACTGCGCCACCAGGGAAGCCCCAGTATTTCTCATTTTTAAAGCCCCTCCAGGCTGGGTGCTAGGCCCTTGACGCCCTCCATGCTCCCTCCACAGAGAACATCACGACCACCACTGATGTGCCCCGAGATTCACAAATTTACATTTCTTTTGGGTTCCAGAGCCATCCACATAAGTGCCTACTTGACATCCCATCTGAATGTTTCAAAGGCGTCTCAGTATATCCCCGGATTCAACTCACAAGCTTTCCCTGCTACCGCCGACCTCACTGATACCCCTGAGCTCCAAGTCTGGTTCCCTTCCAGTGTTACCCATCTCATAAACAGCCCATCCTTCCATCTGTCTGTCCGCCGTCCATCCTCTATCCACCCAAGTCAGAAACACAGGAGTCACCTCTGACCCTGTGTCTTCCTTGAATCCATCTGTTATTTTCTAGTACACATTACCATCACTTGTCACCTGGGCCAAGAGAGAATCTTTTAGCTAGGGTCCTCTTCTGATTTACTCTTTACTGCAGTTAGACTAATCTTTCCAAATGTAAATTAGATTAACCCTCCCTCCCAACCCTTTAATGAGGTGTCCCTTGTTCTTATAATAAAGACTAAGACACTGAATCTGCCCCAGAAGGCCCTGCAGGCCTGGTTCCCACCCCCTTCTCTCTCAGGCCCCCCTCCCCCTTCCACCTCTCCCAGCTCTGGCCACCCTGCCTTCCTTCCCCTCCTCAAACTATGGGTTCCCGCATGTCTGCACACCCCTGCTCTAGTCCCTGGGTCAGCTGTCTTCATTCCACATCCTCCGGAATCAGTCAGCTCCCACGTACAGGCTCTTGCCGGACTGCGCTCCTCTCCTTATGGCCCTTGACTTTCACTTCATTTTTATTTCATTTATTTGTATAATCAAGTCTCTCTTCCTCTCAAAGGAGATGTCAACTTCCCAAGTGCAGGGGCTGAGTCTGTGTTGGCTCACTGCCGTCCCCCAGGGTCTTCACAATTCCAGCCTCTCCCCTGGATGGTGCCCCCTCTGCTCCAGCTACACGAGGTCCTTACTGTCCCCGACGCCACGCTGACCCGGGCTGGCTGTCCCTGCCTCAGGGCCTCTGCCTGGACCGGGCTCCCTTCCTCAGCTGCGTCAGGCCCTGGTTTGCATCTATCTATCTATCATCTATCTATCTTCTATGTATCTATCTATCTACCTACCTATGTATCTACCTACCTACCTACCTACCTATCTATCTAACTATCTAACATCTACCTATTCAGTGGAAGTATAGTTGATTTACAATATTATATTAGTTTCAGGTATATAAAATAGTGATAGTGATTCAATATTTTTATAGATTATACTCCATTTAAGGTTATTATAAAATACTGCCTATATTCCCTGTGCTGTACATGATATCCTTGTAGTTTATTTATCTTATACATAGTAGTTTGTACCTCTCAATTCCCTCCCCCTTTCCCTCTCCCCACTAGTAACCACTAGTTGTTCTCTGTATCTGTGAGTCTGTTTCTGTTTTGTTATACTCATTTGTTTGTTTTATTTTTTAGATTCCACATGTAAGTGGTAGCATACAGCATTTTCCTTTCTCTGTCTGACTTATCTCACTTAGTGTAATACCCTCTAGGTCTAACCATGGGTTGCAAATGGCAGAGTTTCATTCTTTTTGTCTGACTTGCATCTTATTCTCTCAATTGTAATTGTTAATTACAATTAAGAACTGCTGAGACTATCGTGGGGGGGGGGCTACGCTTGTGTGTGTGTGTGTGTGTGTGTGTGTCTGTTAATAGTGGACGGGGTATTTGTTTACATTTGGAAAGGGCTAGCTCAGCAAATTTATCGTGTAACTGAGGGAAAAGTTCACCTTACTTAAGAACAACAGCCAATAAACAGTTTTTAAGCACCATTAAAACCATTTTATATGCAAACACTGTTGCAAAACTACGAATGTGATCATTAAAGCACTTCTTATGTTCTCTGAAAGGCACTAACAAGAATCTCTAGGACATGTTCATTGTTCATTGAATCCCCCAGTTCCTCATCGTAGTTAGTGGTGCCATTCCCAAAGCCTAGACTCCCTGAAGCGGGCTTCCCAGTCAGGGAAACTGATTTTTCCACAATTGCAGAATTTCTTAGTGGGGAAGGGAGATGTAATACTTTTCTCCATGCCTTTAAAGAAACAACCAGTATGAGTGTATACATTAGGGTGATTTAGATAAGTATGTTTATTCCTGAAATCCTTCTACAATTTTAACGATATCGAAGATCCATTTTCGCTGCCATAACTAAAGACGTACAGTCTCAAATGAAGCAGCTCCAAATGGTGATTCTCAGAGGGGTGCTTAGCACTGCAGTGGCTTCATCAGACCCTACTGGGGAGCTCATGCTGGATTGGGGCCCCCCTAGAGAAACAGCACTCAGGCTGTGAGTTCTAACACCAGACTTGGCATGGGCTGGCATCAGGGCAGTTCTGGTATTGAAGCCAGCCGGCAGTAGTGGTATTTCTGCAAGCCATATGTGGTATCAAACTCCCGCTAGTTAGCTACTGGTGGCATCTAAGGATTTGCACACCCTAGTTTAAGAGCATTAATAATTGTTCGGTAGGTGGCCTAAGTGGTTGATGTCTCAGAATACGTCAGCATAGACCGTTATAGACAATTATATAAACAACCACAGACAGTTCTAGAGGGATTTTAGAAAGCAACAGAAAACTGGAGGAAAAGGTAACCATTTGCAACGACATGGATGAACTTTTAGGACCTTATGCTGAGTGAAATAAACCAGACACAGAAAGAAAAACACTGCATGATCTCATTTGTACATGGAATCTAAAAAAAGTCAAACTCATAGAAGCAGAGAGTGGAAGGGTGGTTACAAGGAGCGTGCGTGGGGGAGGGGTAAAATGGGGGGTGTTGGTCAAAGGGTATGAAGTGGCAGTTACATAGGATGACTAAGTCTCGAGATTGAATGTGCACCATGATGACGATGGTTAATTATACTGTATTGAATCCAGAAACTTGCTAGGAGAGTAGATTTCGGGTGCTCTCACCACACATAAAAAATGACAACTACGTGAGGGGAAGGTACTTTCATTAGCTTGGCTATCGTAATCATTTCGCTATTTATCTGTATCAAGCATCATGTCGTACACCTTAAATACAGACAATTTTTACTTTAAAAATACATAAAAAAAGACAACATGTGTGTGGGGAAAGCCTTCAGAATGCCATGGCAGCTGAGGGGTAAGATCAGGAGACTGGACAGAGCTGCCTGGGCACAGGACATCTTTCTGACATTGTCCCTACAAAAGCACAAAAACAACACAAGCTGATGGAAGAAACACTGAAAGAGCCCAACAGGTGAGGTGGAGGCAGGTGAGAGCTGGAAAATCCACCCCCTCTGGGATTTATCAGGAATAAAGGCAAACTCTCCAGAAATAGAGCCCATGGTCAGTCCGTGATGAGCGGGTCGCTGTGCAGAATCCTGCTGACAATTAGGGAGCAACGCAGCGCCTGCAATTATCCACAAGTTCATCATTTCCAACCCGAGACTTCCAAATGCTGCTTTTGTTTTTCCATTTTAAATGACCTACTGAGTCCACTAAGCTGAGGAAGGGTAAGGAGTAACAGAGAAGAAAGATGTGACTTTTCAAAGGTAACAACAATCAGTGATGTTTTTATGTGGCGTTTAAGTTCATTTCCACAACAGCTGGCTTTTTAGGAAACTGGGACATTGAGAAGGTTCATGACTTTCCCATGGTCACTTGGCTAATACATGGTGAAACAGACTGTGAACTGTGTCTTCTAGCTCCCAATCCTAAATTCCTCTCTTTTGCCCCCAAAGGCTTTTCCCTTAGTCATTTACATTGTCCTATTAGTTCACGTGCATCCTAGTCTGGTCCAGCCCACAGACAGTGTACATTCATGGGGGTGGGAGGTAGATTTAAACCTTCTCCACCTCTGACAACATTCTGCTGGACACACAGACCACAGCCAGTGCCTGCCTAGGGTGGCGAAATAATCTGTCCTAAGTGCAGGGTCTTGAGAGTTGAAGATGATCTTGGTGGTGACGCCCATTCTGACTAGTGATGGTTAGTGATGATAGGCTAACCATTAATACATAAATTAGACCCTGACCCCAATATCTTTCTTAGGCAACAGATCTGAAGCCATCGAAGAAGAATTTCTGCAGGAGGCCCACAACAGCGGCAGCTCCAGAATTTCAGAACAGGGGGCCACAGGGGGTCAGCCTGGGGGCTGGAGGACTTGGCTTGAAGCTGCCTTCAACAGGGAGTGTACTCTTTGTACTTAGTTTGTATATTTATTTGGAGGTGGCCTGGGGTGATGAAGAATGGGGATGAGGGGGGTGAAAGTCTTCTCAAGCTGCCTCTTGTCACAGACACTGGCCTGTGCAGGCAGGCAATGATGCTAATGGTCGGTGGGGACTGACTATCCAGCATCCACTGGGTGGTGGTTATAAGAGCTGCCCCTGGGTTGAAATCTTGTCCCCATCTTATTAACTGTGTAACCCTTTCACCTTCTTTATGCCCCAGTTTTCCTCTCCTGTAAAACAGATCAACAATGTCACAGGATCATTACAGGGAGTGAGGGAGTTAACAGGTATAAAGGGCTTAACAGGTGTAACAGGGGGTGTCTAGCATATAGCAAGTGCTCAGCAAATGCTAGCTTTTATCACTTTTTTCTTTGAGCATTCAAAACGATTTCTCAAGCATCTACCAAGTGCAGCCGTCGAACTACACATTGGGAAGGAGCAGAGTCAAAGTCACACTGAACAGAGGCAGGCCGGGTCTCTGAGCACAGCCCAAACCAGAGCCCTGGACGCTGCTCTCCAGATGCTCGGTGTGAGGCCCACACCTTGGATATGGCGGCCGCAGGACAAGGGCTCACTGACATCTCTTCTACCTGGCGTGGGTGGCATGGCTGCGAAGTGCCCATTTTACCTCGGTGGACCTCCTTGGAATTAGTGGCAGAGCTGAAGGAACCCTGGGAAGGCTCCTATAAGCCACTTTGAGAAATCTGGATTCTTCTGAGGGTGTGAAACTTCAGCAGGCTCGCAGAGAACACGAAGGAACTTGGGAGGATCTATATTGGCCAACGGACTCTTCCCATGACCCCTCTCTGGCTGGAAATAATGCTTTCCTTCTCTGAGCCCCTGCAGCACACAGCATTGTACACACAGCTCCAACGCAGGACTGCGTCCTGGTGCAGAGAGACCAGACTCACAGTCTCTCATCTGTCCGTGCTGCTCTGCCCTGGGGGCAGGGACATCGTCCCCATCACCCTGGGGTCCTCGGGGGGCCAAGTGTTGACTGAATTCACTGAGGGGCAATGAAGCCTTAGATATCAGGGGAACATCTTCTCTCTAAAAATGAAGCTCTAAGTAAATGAATGCACAAGACTCCCGAAGCTAGCACTTGCCATCTGCAGAACCAGTGGTTTGGCTTTGTGAGTGGCCAAAGGGAAAACAGGCCATGTTCAGGCCCAGTTGGGATGGTTCATATTACATGTAAACCCCGACACACTTCTTTTTAAACATGAAACACACTGTAGGTCTGCACCATCCAATATGGGAGCCCCTCGTCTCGTGGATGATCTAAATTAAAAATAATTAAAATTGAATACAATAGAAAATTCAGTTCCTCGGTCACACCAGCCACATTTCAAGTGCTGGTATGGTGAGGGCTACTGCACCGGACAGCACAGACACAGAACATTTCTACAATCACAGAAAATTCTACTGGGTGGCGCTGCTATAGAAGCTCAACTGTCCTACCAAGAAAATGTTAACTCAGGCAGATAAAATCTAACCGCACTTCCACAATCAAGAAAGATAATATATAGCTCCGCTGGAGTATCCAAACCTTTCAAGTTTGTTCTCTTACAAGTAATAAGGGAGGATGAGCTAGGTGCTCTATCTTTCACATTATTGTTGTTTTTTAAATTTACGTATCTTTAGAGATAGTATTAATTCCGTGAGTACCTTGTCAGTACCTCGGTGCAGTCACGTGTGGCTTTGAGCAGTTTAATGCAGGGGATGGATGGCTTCAGCCCTGGAAGAAGGAAGCTCATCAATCTACCAGGCATCCCGGCATCGTTACGGAACATTAATGAGGTTGGGCTTGATTTAAAAACCGTCCGAGGCATTATGGATTGGGACCATTCCTTTTCATAGGAACTGAGAATTTCTGAGATATCATCCTAGCTCTTTTGCTAATGCGTGTTGTGATACAGGGACTACCATTTAACTTCTGAGTTTCAGTTTCCTGTCCTCAAAATGGGGCTATTACTGACCTCCCTACCCCAAGTGTCCTGAGGATTAATGAGCTCATGTCTGCTGAGAAGCTCCTGGCAGCGAGGCGTGCTTCGAATCATTATGTCTATTCCTTCTCATGGAGCAGATGGGAAGCATTAGATCTGTTATGTTTACTCCTTCCAAAATGCATTTTCTGTCTCAGCATTTGAACATTACCTAGGTTACCCAAACCTTCAGTCTAAAAGTAAAACTAGCCCCACAGCAAGACACACGGACATAGCGGGGGTATTTAGGTAGTTTTTCCTTTCCCTAACACGAGCATCACACCAGCTTTTCCAGCGGGATGAAGGTAGTAATTGCACTGCAGATTCTTGCCGCATGAGGCTGGTGGTCAATCTCAGCAGATGTGAAAAGAAAGTTACACCACAGCACGATGACGCTGTCAACACTTACATGCAATGATATTCCCATATCTGTTCTTCATTCTGTTTTCGTCTTTCTTAGCAGAGTCCCATGGTGCAGACTGCCCTTCAAAGAAGCTCTGGAAGAAAGAGACAAGTGACATGACGAATTACAATTCGGTGCGGTAAACAAACACAGGGATCTTAATGACTGGGGGGTGTTCTTAAAAAATGTACAAGGGTCAAGGAAGGAAAAGAATATTCACAGGAATGAAATAATGGATTATTAAGCTACTTTATATCTTAAATATCTCATTTAGTTTTTTGTTGTCTTCCTTTAGTTAAAATGCCACAAACACGGATGGGGGCTGAAGAGTAAGCCCACAATTTATCTGTACCATCTACTGAAAATGGTTGGGTGTTCATCCCCATCCTACCTGAATATTTATTACTGAAAATTTAACATTTCTCTCAATTTCTTAATTACATTACATCCTTTCAATATTCTCCGACGAGATATAAAGATATCATTTTTCTTCCCAACTGCAGACTGAAGAAAGGTTATTTTTGGTTAAATCTGTGAAAGTAGGTAAGCTAAGACTTCACAACTTCCAGCCTAAAATCCTCTAAGAACTTCTGCCAGAGTTTTCATTTTTAATGGAGCTTAGATGTCCATTTATTTAAGGATTTGGCATTATTATGCCTAGGGTCTTTAATCTTCATGTTATTAGTCAGATATACATTTTTCTATTCAAGTTATAATGAAAATGTCCTCTGCTATCAGTTGACAAGTGAAAAAAAAAATCTGGGATTTTAATTTCCACTTTAGTTCACGTTCTGTTTCACCTTCACGTAGTCAACGCTATAAGGAGGTACTGGGAAGAAGGATGGCAGCAAGAAGCATTTAGTAACACTACTTTGTTGTCTTTTCTGTACCTACTCTTATATTTCCTGGCACCAACTGGGAGAGAAGGGAAGAGCAGGCGGAAGACACAAAGGCAGATCACGTGTGTGGAAACATCGTTCTAAAATGCTCTGGGGTCAGAGAATGTGGTACCAGGAACTCACATCCTCAAACATGCCCCAGCATGGCTTTCCAAGTTCCCTCTTTAGAACGGAAGCTCCTTTATACTCCCCTACTCTCCATCCCCCGCTAAAGCGCTTGGCCATCTTGGCCATTGCTGGCAGTGGCCACTATTGAGCAATCAGTCTGCGGTTCAATGGGACCAATTCATTATTTCTTTTCATGGGTCCACTTGTGTCTTATCAGCTGAGCTGCTCCTTAGTGCGGTCGGAGTGGGGACACACCTGCTCACAGACCCCATGGGGAGCCCTGCCGCCTGCAGGTGGCTCAGACCTGACCACACAGTGCACAATGCTGGGCATACCCTACCGTCTCTGCCCCAGGCTGTGGATGTCCCCAGGCAGGGGCTGCGTGGTCCTCATTTTTGTTGGTGTGGAGCCCACGCTTTGTGATAGGAGTCCGATAATTAGTCATTGAATGAATGAGTGACTGCAGTGTCTGGGGGCCATCTGCTGGGCTTCGATGCCCAAATAAAGCTTGACTTCTGCAGTGTGGGAGTTGGAGTACTTGGAGATCTGCACAGGCACTGCCTGCAGAGTTCATGATGTCCGTCTGTAAAAGTGCACGTGCTTCATATATACAATGGAATATCACTCAGCCATAAAAAGAAACGAAATTGAGCTATTTGTAGTGAGGTGGATGGACCTAGAGTCTGTCACACAGAGTGAAGTAAGTCAGAAAGAGAAAAACAAAAAGTGTATACTAACACATATATATGGAATCTAAAGACAAACAAACAAACAAAAGCATTCTGAAGAACCTATGGGCAGGACAGGAATAAAGACGCAGACGTAAAGAATGGACTTGAGGACACAGGGAGGGGGAAGGGTAAGCTGGGACGAAGTGAGAGAGTGGCATGGATTTATAAATACTACCAAATGTAAAACCGATAGCTAGTGGGAAGCAGCCACATAGCACAGGGAGATCAGCTTGGTGCTTTGTGACCACCTAGAGGGGTGGGATAGGGAGGGTGGGAGGGAGACGTAAGAGGGAGGAGATATGGGGATGTATGTATATGTATAACTGATTCACTTTGTTATAAAGCAGAAACTAACACCCCACTGTAATGCAATTATACTCCAATAAAGATGTTAAAAAGAAAAAAGTGCACGTGCTTTCTGTGAACTGCTGTGTGTTAAAGCTGCTGTTACCCTACAGCTCGGCCCTCAGTAGAGACTGGCTGGAAAAGAGCCCTGTCCTGACTGTCCCCCTTGCACTATTAATTCCACACAACAGAACATCAGGACACACCATCTCGTCACATCCAAGAGGGAAATGATAACACTGTAAGCGTAAGAGTTAGAGTTTTAAATTGCCATTTTATTTTATTTATTTATTTTTTAAAATTGAAGTATAGTTGACTTACAATGTTGTGTTAATTTCTGCTGTACAGCAAAGTGACTCAGTTATACATATATATGCATTCTTTTTTCTATTCTTTTCCATTATGGTTTATCTCAGGACCTTGTTGGTTACCCAGTCTATATATAATAGTTTGCATCTACTAACCCCAAACGCCCAGTCCACTTAGTATGATAATCCCTAGCTGCCTCCCTGTTGATGCAAATGGCATTATTTTGTTCTTTTTTATGGCTGAGTAGTATTCCATTGTATATATGTATTATACAACATCTGCTTCATCCATTCATCTGTTGATGGACATTTAGGTTGTTTCCATGTCTTGGCTATTGTAAATAGTGCTCCTATGAACATACGGGTGCATGTATCTTTTTGAATTGTAGTTTTGTCCGGATATATGCCCAGGAGTGGGATTGCTGGATCATATGGTAATTCTACTTTTAGTTTTCTGAGGCACCTCCATACTGTTTTCCATAGTGGCTGCACCAACTTACATTCCCACCAACGGTATTCAGTTGCCCATTTTAAAGTAAGGTACCTTAGTCATGGTCATTGCTGACACCTCATTATCATAAGAGTTTTTACATTGTATTTATCATTTTGAAATAAAACCATGGAGGCAGACCAGGCTCAGATGCACTACACACTCAGAGCTGTAGTAACAGACCCACAGTATACGCTGCTAACAAAAACAAATACAAACATTTTCAGGATTATTAATCAATTAAGCTAATAAAAATACAGTGAAAGTCGTTAGTTAATTCCATCTAGAACAAGACCGTTATAGGATAGGTAAAGGATTTATTTAGACATGTAACGTCTATTCCGCCATAAAATATGCATTTAAAATAGCTTCAGGGATTTAAAAGTCATCCTCTTTTTCTGAAGTGTCTTTGTCACTCTATGGATGACAATTATTTTACCGTTGAGTAATAACTATTATTTGACTTCCCTTATAACAATTTAATTCTATTAATACTTTGAGTTTGTCGTGATGTAATTACAATTTCATTCTCCTCTGCCTTCTCCACCCATGTGAAAGTTTCCAGACTTTGCTATTTTCATGGGAAGATGAAAAAGGGACCTGACTCTGAAGAAGACCTGGGTGTCTTCCAGTAGACCCACGGACACTAGTTAACTCCCCACAGGATGAGAGACAGACAGACAGATGGAGAGGGGGTCAACAACGGATTAGGGAGGAGGCACTTGCTCCACTAGTACAAGGAGATCCTGCTGGGTCACCGGAGGCAAAGCCACCCTGAGCCACACCAGTTCCTTCCCATTCCTGACAAACAGACGCTTTCCGTGGGGGAAGGCGCCCACATCACAGCTGGGTTTCTTTAGCATTTATGGTGATCACAGGAATTCCAATAGCCCTTGCTTTTAAAAACAGTTGTTTTTAAAAAAATTTATTAACTTTTGTTTTATATTGGAGTCTAGTTGATTACCAATGTTGTGCTAGTTTCAGGTGTACAGCAAAGTGATTCAGTTATACACATATATATACATCTATTCTTTTTCAGATTCTTTTCCCATTTAGGTCACTACACAGTGTAGAGCAGAGTTCCCTGTGCTATAGAGTAGGTCCCTGTTGGTGATCTATTTTAAATGTAGCAGTATGTACATGTCAATCCCTCACTCCCAATCTATCCCTCTCCCGCATGCCCTTCCCCCCCAGTAACCATAAGTTCGTTCTCTAAGTCTGCGAGTCTAAAAAACGTTATTTTAATTTGACTGTTCTCATTAACTGGTGACCAGAAAACAGACAAAATCAACAACAAGGTGATAACCAATCTCCCTGCACTTGACCTCTGCATGTTTTTTGAGAGTGGGGCCCATGCTCTCCATCTCTGAGCACTGACCACGGGCATCAGTACATGAGCAGAATGAAGAGGCCATCGTCTTGACTATTATTCATGAGAGTAGCAGCCATGGAGGACCACCTGCCTGCTTTACTGCTGCAGACAAAGACCCCAACCAGATCATCGCAGACCAGCTTGAGTCAGACCTCAGTGCTTTCTGACCCTTAGTCCACTGCTCTTCCTGGACCACCCCTCCCGACAGGGGCTTTGGAGGGGATACAGTTAAATCTACACATGACCAATGACTGGTTTCCAACCTAGATCGTATCTCCTTGTCTCCAAATGAAGGTTTGCAACAAGACAATATAAAAGATGTCAAGTAAACTTTGCTTAACTGTCGACTGCTTTCACAAAATAGGAAATTTTCTTATCTCCTAGGATAATGTGATCGTTGCAGGGAAGCAACAGCAGGAGAGCAACAGTAGAAGTGGGAGTTCTTGCCATGAGCCTCCCCAACTTTCCATCCAGGAATTATGTGAATCAGTTTAAGTGGCAGAATGTATTTTTTCTTAAACAAAATCAAAATCAAAACAAAACAAAACAAAAAGCTGCTTCAAGGAAAAGATCAGATGACTGGTGCCATCCACAGTTTCCTGACTCTCTACAGATTTGGTGATCCGTCTCGCATTTTCTGGCACGGTTTTGCTTCCAATTATACAGCCAGTCTCCCCATGAATACATTCCCATGAATACATTTGCATTATGAAGACCATGTGTTCTTATCCTTGGCTTGTAAAGTAAGTAATATACCTAATGGGGAGCCCAGAGAGAGGTAGAAAGGGCTTTCTGGATTGATCACCTGGCTTTGTTTTCTTTTGTTATGGAGATTGTCATTTAAAAACATTTCTAAGATGGACCCAGTTTTAAATGTCATGGCTTTCCATTAGCATACATTTTCAAAATAGCTGAGAACATATTTACCTTAGACTTTAGATTCCCTCTTATGCCTGCAGTAGGACAAAAGTCAACTGTTTAAATTTCTACTTAGAAAATAAAACTTTATCTATTGCTCTAGAGCCATTGGGCACTCAGAGAAGCTGTGACGTGACATATGCGTCTTTTGCATAGTGAGCCCCTGGCTGCCTTCCTGGCTTGGAAATTCTTTTTATTTATTGGCTGCGTTGGATCATCATTACTGCATGCAGGCTTCCTCTAATTGCGGCGAGCAGGGGCTACTCTTTGTTGTGGTGCGCGGGCTTCTCACTGCGGTGGCTTCTCTTGTTGCGGAACACAGGCTCTAGATGCACGGGCTTCAGTAGTTGTGGCTCGCAGGCTCTAAAGTGCAGGCTCAGTAGTTGTGACACATGGGCTTAGTTGCTCCGTGGCATGTGGGATCTTTCTGGACCAGGGTTCGAACCTGTGTCCCCTGCATCGGCAGGCGGACTCTCAACCACTGCGCCACCAGGGAAGCCCCTGGCTTGGGAATTCTGAGCAAGAATAGCAATCAGGGCAGAAATGCAGGTCATCAGGGCTATAGAATACCACTTCCTGTGTGGCCCACAGCAAGGCCTGGCACAGACGTGAGACTCCAGAGGCAGAAGTGGCTCTTCCTCCAGGCCTCGTCTTCCCGAGGGACTGAGCCTTCTCTGATGACCCTGTGACCTACCACCTTTCCTTTTTTGCAGACCATGAGCTGAACAGGTAGTCACTAATAAACCCACCAGTGAAATGCGCCCGAGGAAAATTAAGTAATTTTGCTACACAATCATTCTACCATGTCCTATGTCTCAGCCCTTCTGGCTTTTAAATATCTTTTAATAAATGAAGCAAATCAACAAACATTTCAGACAATTTTCTGCTGTGCATTTTTCTTGGGGTAAGAACAAAAGGTTCTTTGGCTATCTTTTTTATCTGCAAGAAGGTCAAAAGCTGGATGTGCTCCGATAGAACTGCATAAATTGAATTACTGAATGCTTTCAGAAGACTTGTACTCTGAACCAGTATTCCTGGGAAGTAAGTAATCACCACATCATTTATGTGGCTCTAGAGAAGAGCTGTTCCTCTCACATTTACTGGAAGGAAAGCCAACCAGGTTTTGAATCCTGCTGTTGCTGAGAAAGTGAGAGCTCGGGTCCTTGAAGGAATTCCTTCAGAGGATTCCTGAGCACATGAATTCTGGCCGCTCGGGGGATACCTGGCTTACCTACTCCTAACATCTCCCCCACCCTTAAGTTCACGCTTTAGTACAAACTCCAATTCCTCCTTAATCTCTCCAGTTTTTGCTTGACAAAAGAGATGAGCAGGTAATGGTTAAAGTCCAATTCAACCACAGCACAGGCGTTTCTTTGCAGCTGATGATGCCCCATCCTCGGAGCAGCTGCGTAAGGACCAGCTTGGGAGACACGACAACGGCCCGTGCTCCAAGGATGCTTTTCACAGGAGGGATTTTTAAATACAATACGCACATTTAGGCAATATTTAGCGTTCAGGGCAGATTTTTAATATGCAGATACAATTTAACACACCAACGATGGACTTTTTATTATGGAAAAAACCCACTTTATGTTATTTTGGGGATTGAAGTTAATGGTCTCACTGCACCGTCTGTTAGAATTTTCATAAACAGACTTAGGCTTTGACTCTGCTTAAAATGTAATTAAAGTGTTTCCTCTGACTACCTTAGCTCATATATACTGAGAAAAGGCAGCAAACCGGGGAACCACTCTGCAAGAGTAATAAGTCTCCGAAACAATAAAAATGAAAGCAGGCTAAGGTCCAGCGAATACCAATGGCTCCACGTAAAGATGCTGCACGCTCCCTGGGCACAGAGAAGAAGGATGTGGAACATCTCACACGCGGCCATTTTTTTCTGAACAGGAAACATGTTTTTTGTGATTCAGTAACCTCCTTCCCACCCCTCACACCACCATCATTTTCCACAGGATATAATTATACGTCGCAGTTGCCCACCTCAAGAGAATGTTACTCCAAAATGCTGCAGTCAGTTAAAAATGTCACAGCTCCCAGATATTAAAAAAGGAGAAAAAACCCCCAAACCCTATTCAACAGAAAAGCTGCCGGGAAGGACGGGATGCAGGTCAAGGCTGTACCTAATGCACGGTGTGTTCTCAGGCAGTGCAGGGTCAAGTTGTTTTTAGAAGCTTCTGAAATCAAAGTTACCCTCCCTTTCTCATATGAATAAAACTGTGCATGTAAAATGACTAAAATCATCACGCTAAAAGAAGGAAGATGCCCTCACTGGGGCGTGCAAAGTCTCTGAACTTCTTTGTTTTCTACCCATACACCTCTTTGGGTTCTTCCAACGCTGCATTTTATTTGGTCTATATAAACTATTTATTGCTATTGCATTAAAGCCACCTATGCTTGCCTGACAGGCCGCAGGGTGGAGTGTCGATGGGAAGGTGGCCCTGGCAGCTCGGGGCCAGAGGCAGCGGTGGCCACCAGTCACCGCCATCATCAATGTCCCGGACAGAGGCAGCCAAAGGGAGTGTGTGAGCCTTCAAGGGCAAGAGAGGTGAGGGCTGGGTGAAACAAGAATCTTGACCCAGGAACTGTTATTTCTAAACAAACTGAAATCGAAATGCCAACACACTGATATCTTTAAAGAACTTGCTAATTAATCTCAGGACTTCAAATGGCCATGTTTTAGTACAATGTAATTCAATTCCAAATGTAATTCCTGTTTTGCAGGATTCAACTGGTGATGCTCTAGGCAACAGTTGCCATGTTGCCTTCCTTTACCTAACATCTCTTTCTTATGTGATAATGGACTTGAGGTTTAGAGCCTAAAATATTATGTGATGTTTTAGTGCCCAGAAACATTTGTACCCTGACATTTGACTGAGCTTAAAAATGTTTTTTATTCTGTTGGATATTACTCTGAATGAGTGACTTTTCACAGCAATGTCTTATATGAATAATATATGCTTATGGCATCTTTGAAGTTCTACCAGGCAAGTCTTTATTTCTACTGTATAGAGAAGGGAATTTAGGATCAGAAGGCATGAAGTGGATTGCCTGCAACCACGCAGCAGGGAAGCAGAACGGCTGGGGCCTGGACCCAGGGCTGCCCGGCTCTGAACCCTGTGCTCCTTGTGCTTGACCACCTAGCTGGCCGAGGACGCGTGCCTTTGTGCTGACTGCATCACACTGCACACTCAGCTTTCTGAAGTCGCCCTGGCCGTGGGTCAGAAGTCGCCAGGCATTTCTGGTTTCCACTTTTTGTGGAATAATCCCGTTGGATGACACACAGCTCTCTTACCATCTGCACAGTGATCTTCCCGGGATGTGAAGCCATGTGCACCCTGGAGGGACACTCAATAGACCTGCTTTTCAGGAAATTTGCCCAATTTCAAAGCTCCTTTTCTTTCCACCTTCAGAATCATTGCAGTACTAAGCTCCCCTAATGATGTGACATATCCCTCAAGTGAACTGAAGCAGGAAAAAAAAATCTGAAAACCACTGATCAAGTGGGCAGAGAGAAAAAAAAAAAACCTCTTCAGTTCAGTGATGGAGAAAAAGAGGTGAAACAGTAACTTCGAAGCCTGGGTTGTTGCTGAACATTGCACAGGCAAGGCCAATATCTCACGGAATCACAGACTGAGGCATAGTAAGGTGGCTTTGTCAAAATGGATTACAGACCTAATGTAAGACTGGAAACCATGTAGTCTCTGGAAGAAAACACAGGCAGAGCTTTCTTTGACATACACAGCAATATTTGTTTGGATCTGTCTCTTAAAGCAAAGCAAATAAAAGCAAAAACAAACAGATGGGACCTAGTTAAACTTATAAGTTTATGCACAGCAAAGGAAACCATCAACAAAATGAAAAGACAACCTACAGAATGGGAGAAAATATTTGCAAATGATATGACCAATAAAGGGTTAATATCCAAAATACATAAACAGCTCATACAACTCAACATCAAAAAAGCAAACCACCCGATTAAAAAAGAAGCAGAAAACCTGAATGGACATTTTTCCAAAGAAGACATAGAGATGGCCAACAGGCACATGAAAAGATGCTCTACATCGCTAGTCATCAGATAAATGCAAATTAAAACTACAATGAGATATCACCTCACACCTGTCAGAATGGCTATCATCAAAAAGAACACAAATAACATATGTTGGAGAAGTTGTGGAGAAAAGGGGAACCCTTGTACACTGTTGGTGGGAATGTAAGTTGGTGCAGCCACTGCGGAGAACAGTATGGAGGTTCCTCAAATAACTAAAAATAGAACTACCATATGACCCAGTGATTCCACCCCTGGGTATATATCCCCCCAAAATGAAAACACTAGTTTGACACAATACATGTACCTCAATGTTCATAGCAGCATTATTTACAGTAGGAAAGACATGGAAGCAACCTAAGTGTCCATCAACAGATGAATGGATAAAGAAGATGTGGTACATATATACAGTGGAACACTATTCAGACACAAAAAAGAATGAAATTTTGCCATTTGCAAAAACATGGATGGACTTGGAGGGTATTATGCTAAGTGAAATAAGTCAATCAGAGAAAGACAAATATTGTATGATATCACTTAAATGCAGAAAAACCAAACCAGTGAATACAACAAAAAAGAAACAGACTCACTGATATAGAAAACAAACTAGTGGTTACCAGTGGGGAGAGGGAAGGTGGGGAGCAAGATAGGGTAGGGGATTAAGAGGTACAAACTAGGGCTTCCCCGGTAGCTCAGTGGTTAAAAATCCGCCTACTAATGCAGGGGACATGGGTTCAAGCCCTGGTCCAGGAAGATCCCACATGTGACGCAGCAACTAAGCCCATGCACCACAACTACTGAGCCTGCACTCTAGAGACCGCTAGCCACAACTACTGAAGCCTGCGCACCTAGAGCCTGTGCTCTGCAACAACAGAAGCCACTGCAATAAGAAGCCCGCACACCTCAACAAAGAGTAGCGCCCGCTCACCACAACTAGAGAAAGCCATGCACAGCAACGAAGACTCAAAAAAGCAGCCAAAAAAAAAAAAAAAAAAAGAGGTACCAACTACTAGATATAAAATAAATAAGCTACAAGAATATATTGTTTAACACAGTAAATATAGCCCATATTGTATAATAACTATAAATGGAATATAACCTTTAAAAATTGTGAACCACCACATCATACATCTGAAAATTACATAATATTGTACATCAATAATAAATAAATAAATAAAATATCTATACAAGAAAGGGGGCTATTTTGATATATTTGGTGTGAGTTTCAGTCGAGCATCAATTTTAAGAGGCAGAGGGTAGCTGTTTGGGGATAGTCAACCCTTTCCTGGCATTCATTCCTCTTCCCTTTGTTCCCTGGAAGGAAGCTTAGTGACA
The DNA here is from genome assembly GCF_963924675.1 of Phocoena phocoena. Classification (NCBI taxonomy): domain Eukaryota; kingdom Metazoa; phylum Chordata; class Mammalia; order Artiodactyla; family Phocoenidae; genus Phocoena; species Phocoena phocoena. The sequence continues at coordinate 59,709,576 of NC_089231.1, read as the reverse complement.
CCCGCTGTGCTCAGCAGGGCCCAGTGACGCCTCCCATCTGGCCTACCTTCTCAGGCCTGGAAGCCCCTGTCCCACACACGTGAGTGAAACCAAGCAGGACCCTATGGTCCTTCCCCCCATGTCCTCCACCTGCCTTTTGTCTGTAGAAAAACTTTAGCCAAAGAATAACTTTAATCAGAGAAGTGAGAAAATGGAGAAACAAAGGAAAACAGTCCAACAAGACTAAACAATAATAGTTTAGTCATTAAGCAAAGTCAAGAACCTTCAGTTCCTCCTCAAGGGCCATAGATAATGTTCTGAGCTGTCTTATAGATACTGAAACCTCCACCAGGTGGAAGAAGTTAACTACATGATGCCCAGACTGTAGCCAGGACATAAGCTGCCACAATTCCGAGGACTGGCCTCAAGGAAGTGGGAACAAACCAACCCTGGAACTGAATATTAACGGTACTTAAAGCAATCAAGATGACTCTGGTCAGACCACCGATGACCAATAACAAGACGACGGTCAAGGCTGACTGTGCTGTTTCTGCATGTAGCCCCCTCCCTCCGTCTCTGAAACCTCTTGCCCACTGATTGTCACTTGGGGGGGAGTCAGCCTTTGGACAGGAGTCCCCCACCCTCACCCTGCCCAAGTTGCCGGCATCCGAAATAAAGCAAACTTTCCTTTCCAGCAACCTTGCCTCTTTACTGGTTTTTGAGCGGCGAGCAGCTGGACCCCACTTTCAGTTTCACGAGGATGTTCTCACCCACTGATGCTGAGGACGCAGCAGAGAGTTTCGGAGAGTCTCTTGTCCCCTGGCACTTGTCCCCTGAAGGGGGCCTGAGACAGATATTCCTCAGTTTGAAAGTCAAAGGCTGCATGTACAGACTCATCCTTCTAGATGGTCCCGATAGGGTCTCTGCTGCTTCTTGAGCAGGGAGGATGGGGTAGCAGAGGGGCTGCACTGCAAGGGATTTACAGCACTGTTTATATTCACTACATAAATCTTGGTCCAAGTTTACTTTTTTGATTTGGGCATGCCTATCTCTGATCACAGTCACAGGGCATCATGAGATCAAGCGATTTTGCAAAGGTTCTGGAACTTGGTCCTGGCCCTGTCCTCACTGCATTACCCTGGCAGTTCCAAGGAGGCCCAGTCATCAGATGGGGTGTCAAAATCGTGATGCCAATGAGCGGCTTGTCACAGGTGGCCACCAAAAAGGGGACTGCTCTGCTTTCAAGGCAGGTGAAAGCGACTGATGTAATTGCTGTGTTGCCTCTCTAAATCAGTCTGGGTTTGAGTCCTTCCTCAGAGAGTGCCACCATCTTTCAGAGAGATAACGATTTTCATTTCCCCTCAGATGCAGATGTTGCCAGGGTCTGAGATGTTAATACAACTCGAGAACTGTAATTTCCTCTACCTCTGTACCTGCCTTGGAAGAGTGATTTGTCGGTGAGCCTGTGCTACCAGTGCCCAGATCTTCAGAGATGAGCAACGGTCCCCTTTGGCAAAAGGAATCCTTGAAACATCTAGAGAACAAATGGATGCTTTTGCAGAAAGCAAGCTGCTTCTTTCCTTCTGGGACTAGCCAGAAAAGCTGACTTCCACTCACTTCTGGTCTGCATTACTGCGGTAGCTTCCTACCTGGTCACTTCACCTCCCTGTGGTTTATACACTTCTCCTAGGGTAAGCTTTTAAAAAAGCACGTGGGCACCTGCCATGTCCCTATTTGAAAACATAGCAAGTCTCCCTACTGACAACAGGGCGGTCTCAAGGACCTAGAGACTTGACTCGTGCAATGCACCAGGTAAACAGGAAGTGCTCAGTCAGCGCTAGCAATTACTGTTGTTCTAACATTAGAGCTTCAGACTTCGATGTCTGAAATCTTTACTGACTTTGCTGCCATTTTTTGTTAGCGTCACCCTGACAATGTCCTTTCCATTGTTTTCCTCTATGTTTTCCCTCCACGGATTCTATACAGCATTTAGAAATGGGGCAATTATTGTTTTGTTCTTTCCTTTCTGTTAAAAAACAAACATCTTTTCCATGGTATTTCTTGGAGAGCTGTGAGTTTTAAAATGTCCTCACCTCACAAATCACAGCACAGACGCTCCATCAAATGTGGCTGAAAATCTAAGGATACTTTTTTAGACATGACAGTCTTGGAAAGAACAAGTATAGCAGAAAAAGGAATTTTAATGAGAGGTTTGTGACTCTCTCTTTGACATCTATTCATTTATAAAACCTATCGGCACCATTCCCAGGCTCTTCCTGCAGGACCCGAGACACGAGATTCATGGTAAAAATTTAGAAGGGAGGATTATTTTAGAAATTAGGAAATCAAGGTTAGAAATACCTTTTCTAACAGTTTAGTGAAGAATAATTACATCTCAATGTATTCTGTCAGAAAGTTTAACTTCTCTTAGAAGCAAACATTCTTATTGAAAATTAATATATTTTGAAATTGGAGTCATAGCTGCTTTCCTTTATTGACTGATGTTTGGACAAATGTCATTTCTTGTTGAAAGTTGGGTATGGAGGTTCCCTAAAAAAGTAAAAATAGAGCTACCATATGACCCAGAAATCCCACTCCTAGGCATATATCTGGAGAAAACCATAATTTGAAAGGATCCAGGCACCCCAATGTTCATTGCTGTACTATTTATAATAGCCAGGACATGGAAGCAACCTAAATGTCCATCAACAGAGGAATGGATAAAGAAGATGTGGTACATATATACAATGGAATATTACTCAGCCATAATAAGGAATGAAATAGTGCCACTTGCAGAGACGTGGATGGATCCAGAGATTGTCTTACCGAGTGAAGTAAGCCAGAAAGAGAAAAACAAATATCATACAACGTTGCTCATATGTGGAATCTAGAAAAATGGTACAGATGAACTTATTTGCAAAGCAGAAACAGAGTCACAGATGTAGAAAACAAACTTATGGTTACCAAGGGGGGCAGGGGTGGTGGTGGGATGAAATGGGAGACTGGGACTGACATATACACACTGCTAGGTATAAAACAGATAACCAATGAGAACCTTCTGTACAGCACAGGGAACTCTACTCAGTGCTCTGTGGTGACCTAAATGGGAAGGAAATCTAAAAAAGAGGGAATATTTATATACGTATAGCTGATTTACTTTGCTGTATAGCAGAAACTAACACAACATTGTAAAGCAACTATATTCCAATAAAAATTAATTTAAAAATTTGGGGACACCATCACCCTAGGTGTCCAGAGACTTCTTGTGACGGAAGTCTTGGCTCTGAGCCTTAGAATCTGGGTGTGAGGAGGAGACTGAAAACAAAGTTGAAACAGTGAGGCTGCACCAGGCAGGGCGGGAATCTTGGTGGAAGTTTCCATGTGCTGATCACCCCTCCCGAGAGAGGGAATCCCGAAAGGACTAACTCATCTCTCAAAGCAGATCAGACATTAGTGGCTAAAATCATCTTACCACAGACCTTGGGTGGAATGCTTTATTCATCTGCATGTGCTCCCTACAAACTGTCACCATCTTCTGAAGATGCTTTTGGTTTGGGAAGTTGCAGGTAGGTGGAGGGGAAGATGAAACAAAAATCCCGAAGGCACGTGAGGTTGACAGAGTAGCTCCATGAGCTCTTCCTAAGTCTCAGTCCCTGGGTCCCACCTTTGCTATTTCCCCTGTCCTCTCACCTCTTCCCTCTAATTTACTTAGTTAAAGTATTATATACTTAAATATTTATTTGGAAATGAGGTTTCATATCACTTCAGTAAGTGGAAGGCCAAAACACACACCACAGGTAAAGATAACAGAAAAAGTAAAGGCAACAAACTCACAACAACGATATCAATCCTGCCTGGCAGCGCTGCTTAGCCACATTCTGAGCCCGAGGCCTCTTCTTCCTCGGGAGAGAAAGATGCTCTAGCCCCAAACACAGGCTCACGGATGAATCAATCAAAGGACCAAAAGAACCAACTGGACAGGCAGTCACTTCCTCACCCTCTATATCAGCACTGTTTATTCCTCACGAGTGGACCTCCCAAAAGCCACCTGGAACAGCACCTGCTGCTTGCATTTCACACTTGGGGGGAACTCTGAATTCACCTTCAATCTTGGCTCCCAACACAGGGTGCAGAAGAGGAAAGAGCATGGGATCTAGGACCAGAAGACTGGGCCTGGAATCCCAGCTCTGACTGATTCCTAAGCACGTGGCCACAGGCCAGTTACTGAATTTGGTTTTTAATTTATCCAACTGGAATACTCTGATAATTTAAATTACTTAACAGCATTGCTTTCAGTATTCAAACCAATGAAAGTCAGTTAAGAGAGCATGTAAGGAGCTTATACACATTAAGTACCCTACAACTGCCATGTAATCAGTACAATGTATGTCACGCACAGGGCATTTGAGCATGAAGGCCAGTCTCCTCCCCTACCAGGAGCCCCAAGGGGCGGAGCTGAGCCTCTGCGCGTCCCTGGTGCCCAGCATCCACCTGGCACATAGGCGGAGCTCTGTAAGTATTAGTGAACGAACAAGTGACAATTATAAATCAGAAGATTCCTACATTACAAGTGCATTCTGAATTTGATATTTTTGAGGCTTGGTTCTTTAAAAAGTTTTTAAAAAATTGTATGCTTTTATTTGGTTTTAAATAAATTACTATCATGATTAAGAGAGGACTACTGACCCAGAGAACTATACTCAATATCCTGTGATAAACCATAATGGAAAAGAATATGAAATAGAACATGTATGTATAACTGAATCACTTTGCTGTACAGCAGAAGCTAACACAACACTGTAAATCAACTATACTTCAATTATTAAAAAAAAAAGAGTACTACTGAAGCGGCACAGTTTACAATGGAGGGCATTGAACTCAGAATTTTAAAAATTGCACCAATGTTCTATAGTGTAATTTCTGTTTTGTTTTATTTTTTAGGATCACAATCTGCTGAAAGGATAACAATTAGTTTAAGTGAACCAAGGTCAGGTGTTAAGAGGAAGTAGCAAAAAGTGTATTTAGAACGTGCTGATGCTCTAAAAAACGAAGACTTGGCCCTAATCCAAGGAACCAGATATTAGATTAAAACCTTGGGGGCATGAGGTTCAATTTTTTATTTAGAACTACAAGGTTTGGGATTAAACTAAAAATGAGATGCTTAATGCTATTAGAAGTACTGCCTCAAAACATTTTAGAGAAGGCAAGAGAGTTGAAAGTAAAGTAAACTCAAGGGTCAATACTGAAATGCAAACAACAAAGATCTAAGGCCCTTGGAGGAACTATATATTAACATCTCCATCATAAGAAAGAATGAACTTTCACACGATCGTCAGAGACTGTTGTTTCAGCAAAGAAGACTTCTGAAAGGGGATTTGAATTTTTACCAAGAAGAAGTGTGGGGAGGAAAAAACTTTGGCTCAAAATATTTTGATTACATAATTATTTTAGTGAAATCACCATAAGCTCTCAATTTAGTAGTATTAATAAGAATGCCAGATAATATTAAATAAATGACATTAATAATAATACAAGATAAGTGCAGCGTATTTGCTAAGTTCTAAGTACTATTCTAGGTGCTGTACCCATAATATCTCATAGATATTATTACCCATAATAATAAAGCCTTATTATTATTATTATCCATGATAATATGTATGTTTTTATCTAAAACATCTCACAGACATCTCTTCTTTACAGAAACGAATGCTTCATGCATTTTCTTGTTACAGCTTTTACTATGCTCAGGGAAAGAGATTTCAGTATATTCATAAAAGTCAACTTTATTATTATTATCACCAGTGAGTTAAGAAATAATTATGTTAGTAACCACTGAATTTTAAATTATACCAAAAAATAACTTTTGAAAAATTGTTTATCTTGAAATAATTCTAGGTTCACAGGAAGCTGCAAAAATAGCTCAGAGAGGTCCTGGTTACTCCTCAGTTTTCCCCAGTGGTTACCAATGGTTACTACATAACTGTAGTGTAATATCAAAACCAGGAAACAGAAGTTGAAACGATGTAGGCACGATTTTATTGGGAGAGTTTAAGTTTTCATTTCCCTGTAACGAATGCCCGGGAATGTGACTGCTGGGTTGTATGCTAAGGGTATGTTTAATTTTTTAAGAAACCACCACACTCTTTTCTGGCGTGGCTGTCCCATTTTACATTCTCTGGAAATTTATGAGATCCAAGGCTTCCACATTCTAACCAGCATTTGGTACTGTCCCTACTTTTTATTTTAGCTGTTCTATTATGTGTGTGTAACTCTTCATGACCTTAATTCGCATTTTATTAATGGCTGATCATGGTATCTTTTCATGTGTTTATTTGCCCTCCGTGTATCCTCTTTGGTGAAGTGTCTTCCATGTCTTTATCCATTTTCTAATTGGATTGTTTGCCTTTGTACCGTTGAGGTTTGAGAGTCCTTTATATTTTCCAGATACAAGTCCTTTGTCAAATATGTGGGTTGCAAATATTTTTCTCAGTCTAGATCTAGTCTTTTTATCCTTTTAGGATCATCTTCCACAGAGCAAACGTTTTTAATTTCCATGAAGTCTTTTTTCTTAACTTTATTTCTTTTATGGATCATGCTTTTGGTGTGACATCTAACAACTGGTCTCCAAACCTCAGGTCCCCCCCAAATAACTTTTATTGGATTTAAAACACTGTGGAAATCTGTAATGCCTGATAATTAATCACTAAATCGAATAGTAATGAATGCTGAAACATGGACATTGCATCAGAGACAGCAGTGTTAAGTGTCAGCACGTAAGTTGGGAGATGCCTTCGTGAACGTGTCTGAGGGCCCCACAAGGCTCTCTAGGACGACCTTGGGTTCCCTCCCTTCCCTGCTTCCTTCTCTGCCTCTGAATGAATTGGGAGGTGGCCCCCGTTTCCCAGGGTTACTGTCTGTGACCTGCATCCTTTCTAGAGGAAGGAGGATGTTGCAGACAAGGCTGAGGCAAAAGAAGCTGCTGACTGTCAGTCCAAGGCTCAGTCAAGCTCCCTAAACAAGGCAAAGGCTCCATCCCTGATGCTCGGCTCCCTGGGGGCACCAGCCACACGGGAAGCATAAGCAACACACATGGCCGTGGCCACAACACTGGAGAGAGCATCTTCTGTCATCCCAGGAGGGCCAGACTCTGCTGATGTGGGGGTCAAGAAGGTGAACCCTGCAACACGCATCCTACTGTAGGCTCAGGAGAAGACAAAACAGATCTAGAGGAAGACAGGGGAAGGAAGGAGAGCTCTGTGGATCTGCCAGGATGCTCAAGAGCCCAGCTGTGCCAAGGAACAAGTGGGAAAGGCCAAGAAAGGTACGAGAAAGGAAGAAGTAAAAAGGAGAGAATGGAAGCAACATTGGCGTACGTCCAAGACAAGGGCACAACAGTGGCCTTCTATGCCTTCTTATGATCCAACTCCGTGGGGGTGTGGTGTGGCTCAGCAGGGGGGCCCTTCCTGGCCTTGCCCTGCAAAGTTGATCTGTTACAACTCAGCTCAAACCTACCTCTTCTGTGTGTTTTCTTCTCTAGTTTCCAATGATCTTCCCCCCCACCCAATTCCATTATAGCTGTCAGTATGCACCACTTAAGTTTTCTTTACAGATCTCATATGTGGCATTTTATGTTATTTTCATCACCACGGTTAGGTTAAATTATGTGTTGCCCCAAGACAGGGTCCATATCCCCCCTTTTAACTTGGTACAAAGCACGTGGCAGTAGTATGCTTGTTGCAAGGATCACCTTAATGACTCTCAAAGCCTCTGAGCACGGCCCTTCCAGACGTAAAAGGTTATGGCAGTTCTATGACAATGAAAAGGTTCTATGTCCCTGAGGACCCCACAAGGCTCTCCCTGCAGGTGACATGCAGAACTAGAGACACAACCTGCAATTTCTGCTTCTCTGAACATCTCTTCCATAGCGAGCATTCATACGCTTAATTTTTTTGGAGGTGCATTATCGCTGATTTCTTCGTTGAGCCATAGTTCATACAAAGCAGGGAGACATTCTGTCCCAACACTATGGTCCTGTGATGTGTGGAATGAAACAGACCTACTCACAGAGGCAGACACGCCCCACCGCCATGGCCTTCAAGACACAGCATCAAACAAGAGGAAATGTGGTCCACGGGCTTACGATGGCTATTACCCCACTCCTCAGCTAGGGCTTATTTTGCAGTGATATAGGGTGGGCAACTCCGGCAGCTAGAATTAATTAAGAACTGTACGGGATGCTTAAGAGCCAGCGGCAATCTGCAGAGTCCTGGAAGTTAATTAAGGGTCAGAAAAGGGTCTTGCTGCTTTCTCCAGCTCTGCCTGCTACGCGGGGCCTCTGAGTTATGAAGTCTTACACGTACACTGATGTTTCCATTTCACAGTCCTGACACTAGATGATGACCTCAAGAGAGGGCATTACTGCACGGTCATCCTTTCAAAATGCTCCAATTGAGATCATCCTTGACAGATGAGAGCCTTTTCCAGGATACATCATCTTGGAAAAGGGGATTTCATATCCTTCCTAACGAGCTTGTCTATTTAGACATGCTTTCAAAGGAGCAGTTACAAAACCACTTTGGAAAAGAAGTAAATGCACATGGATGGACGTGGAGATGATCATACTAAGGGAAGTAAGTCAGGCAGAGAAAGACAAATATCACATAATATCACTTAATTGTGGAATCTAAAAAAAAAAACAACACAGATGAACTTATTTATAAGACAGAAACAGACTTACAGACCTAGAAATCAACATTATGGTTACCAAAGGGGAAAGGCGGGGGGAGAGATAAATTAGGAGTTTGCGACTAAGATTTACATACTACTATATAAAAAATAGGTAACCAACAAGGACCTACTGTATAGCACAGGGAACATACTCAATATCTTGTAATAACCTACAGTGGAAAAAAATTGGAAAAAGAATATATATATATAAGTGTATATACATATATATGTACATATAACTGAATCACTTTGCTGTACACCTGAAACTAACACACCATTGCAAACCAATTTAAAAAAAAGAAGTAAACAGTGCATGTTATCTACAGAAATACATCTCTGGGTGGAAAAACAGGCAAGAAAAAGAGTGACCACTTCAATACGTAGGAGAGTTTGCGGTTACTCAGGACGTGCCGATGCCAGCATCACTGGCGAGCACACTTCTTACTTCCATACCCATCTACCTGAGGGTTACACTCAGAGTTCATGAGGATGCTGTGGGCCATGGCTCTGTTCTTATCGTCAGCAGCTACACATGACCTTGCACGTACCCAAGAACTTATAAGCAATTACATTTCCACCAAAATGTATAATGTGATCAGGTCTTTCATTTATTTATTTTTTCATTTGCCTCTGCTCTCACTGTCTCCTGCAGCAAATCTCTCAAGCAGAAGTGAAGGTGGAGGCTTAATGACATTATGTATAATTCAGTTTTCTGCAATGGGTCTCCTCACTTTCTGTTCTGCAGAAGCTTAGGACAGCATGGCAGTTTATCAGACTTACAAGGACACTGAAGATATATATTTCAGCTCTACCTTTTTGTCCTATGACTTCTTTCATTAGAACTGTGTCCTCGAGTTAAATTAGCTGCTGTAAAATATTACAAATATTCAGCCTAGAAGACAGCCGATGTTTTTGTTTGTTGCACTGCTCCCCAAATAAGAACTTTTAGGAAGCTCTGACTGCTATATAAATACTATGTTTACAAAGACTCCAGACCTTTCCTTTTCATTAGAGATTGATTTAGGTGGTTTCTTGGATTACACAGCGGGTATGCACTGAGTTGCATATAGGAGGTTGGCCAAAAAAGAACTAAGGAAGGAGTGTGTGCCACCCATTCAGAGCATCATAATGAAACATTACATATTGAGAAAGCAAAATCCTACTGTGCAGACATGCTTATGGTTTTCCATAGTTTTTTTCCCTATCCTACTTTTTTTTCCAATTAATGTGAAGTTACAGGCACAAAAAATATATTGCCTTTTCCACCTAAGTCACTGTTACCTGAAGATTCACTTACTGTGCTAGAGGCAGAAACTATTCTAAAAGTCGTAGCACTTCTGGCGCCTACCTACGATATTCCGTGGACCACTTCCCAGCTCATCACGCCGCAAGAGCTTTAAACACACAAAGCCACACATTCACAACCCCCCGCCCCCGCCACAAAACGGCATGCTTTTAAAAATCCTGGTCACTTTAAGCTTTGCCTTTACCCTGGAGGATTTTACTTAGTTAGATTTGCAAGTTGTATAATTGGAAGACTGACTTTTGAAATACATTTCTTTCTACATATGGAACATCAACAAAATCATTTCGATGTCTCTTTTCCACTGTTCCTTTACTCGATCACACCTATTGCACTTACTGGGAAAAACTATTACAATGGTTAAGTGCGATATGGCATCCCGTGGGTGGCCAGGGCCAAAGGACAAACGCCCTGGCTCTCTTTAGCCTTCCTCTGGCCCCTTGAGTATTACTGGGAGCAAATCTACACTTACATCTGACTCTTAACACCTTCAAATAAAGTGAAAATCGTACACACGGAATGAATAAAACAAGGTCAGTTTACAAGATGAAAGTTCTACATCAACACCATATAGTCATGTAGTCAGTAAACTTAATTTTCAACGTTTTTACCGTTTCTTTATATTTTAGGAAATTGTGACTTGCCACTCATCCCAATGAGTAGAAAGTTGTCAAGCTTTCTGGGTGTCTGACGTCCAGAGGATCCCTGTTCCAACTGCCCGATCTTTCCTACCTCTTCACATCTTAAGGGTCAAAGTGCGGGGGAAATAGTGAGGGAGACCCTGACTCCCTGTTGTGTCCAGAAGGTGCAGCTGTCCGGGTTCAAATCCAGCACCCGTGTGAGCTTTGTGACACGGGTAAAAGATGAACCTCCCTAAGCCTCAGTTTCCTCCTGTCCAGAGTGGGAGGGTGTGGTGAGCCTTAAATCAGATAATGTGTGGAAGGGCTTCGCCCAGTGTGGCCCCTGGCTGATGCTCAGCAAGTGTTAGTTGCTATTTCGACAAGAAGGTTGATTATTCCAAGCTCCACCATGAAGACGCCCGCCACCTGGTTCTAGTAATTTTCAAAACCATGAAATTCTAATGATTGGTTGTCCAACTTGGGCACCACTGGTCTGTGCTGACACATCATCAGACAGTCCTGTAAAAGGCTCCTTGCCCCAGACAACCACCCTGCCTACTAGGGGCTGAGCATAGTGCCGGACAGTGCGGAGACCACACCAAAGAGGAGACGGCCTCGTCCTCCGAGGAGCTACAATCCAGTGTTCACAGTCACAACACAGACAGCAGAGGGTAATGGCGGTATGTAAAGAGAGGGTGAATTACGTGGCGCAGACCCTCACGTTGGGTAAAGGTTTGGAGAAATCAGGTAGGGCTTGACGGGTGGGTGGGGAAGCTTCATGCAGACTGGGCTCCAAGCGCAGGCAAGCGACGCCTGCAACAAAGGCAGAGGCGTGGAAATGAGGGAGGAGATGCTCTGCCCCAAGTGAGGCATCTTTACCACAGAGAAGAGGCTACAAGGAGGCGTGGGCTGAAGCTCGCTAATGGGAGTCACAACCACCCAGTGCTTTAGACACCGGGGGTTCCAAGCACAGAGGAGTGAATAATATTTCAACGTGACACAAGAAATTGAAGCCTGGTGGTGGTCTAATAACTGATTCCATCAGAGATGGTGGCTCAAAGCTCTGGCAGTGATCCAAGAATGGAGGGGCCCAGTTCCAGAACACAGGTAAAAGGTCTATTTCTATATTTATGCATATACATGGATGCACACACAGAATACCATTCCCACAACAGTCCTATGGGGAGACATTAACCCCTTCTTCTAAATGAGGGATTGGAGGTTTTGAGAGGCACCAGAAGGGGGCACCCAGAGCAGAGTGTGCCCTTGCATCAGCAGCACAAGGAGGACGCTGGGACTTTTTTTTTTTTTTTTAAATGGGTGTGTTTTCACTGCTATATTTAAAATAGATAACCAGCAAGGACCTAGTGTATAGCACGGGGAACTCTGCTCAGTATTCGGTAATAACCTAAATGGGAAAAGAATTTGAAAGAGAACAGATACTCGTACATGTATATAACTGAATCACTTTGCTGCATGCCTGAAACTAACACAACATTGTCAATCAACTATACTCCAATATAAAATAAAAATTTAAAAAACGGTGTGTCTTATAGTTAGCAACCAGCACAGCAAAGCTGACTGAGAGAGAGCTGGATGACACGGGGCCTGAACAGACGTAACAGGGGTCTCATTTGAAATGTCTTGAGATGTTTAGACTTTCTGCCCTTATTCATGCCTCATCTAAATGGCCAACAATTCCTTTACTTACCTGCTCTCCTATTTGCTTTTCTGCAAAGGTCCGAACACAGGAGAGTCTCTTGGAGGCATTAAAGTCTTTCCTTTTTCATTATTAGCCTCCTCATAAACCAAACGGACACATCTGAAAGCGGATGCTGTGATTTTTATCATCCATTTAATCATGATTTTAAAATCTAGTCCTAATTTTTAGAGCATCACTTTCTCACAGAACATACCATCGCAGGCTGCAGAAGAAACACATTTTCCACAGTGACTTTGGTTGAAGGAGACTCGTATCTTCCGTAAATTAAGGGGAGACCCCGCTAGTGGTCCTTCAACACAGGATTCCGGAATGGTGTCTGATGTCAATCAAAATCCCAATGAGCTCTGCCTTGATTAATTATGTATGCAGGCTCTTGACAATGACACTGCACGACAGAGAACTCTGACTCCTGCCCATCCTTGCTCAAAGTTTGCTAACTTTGCCCAGCAGTGGTGCACAGGCTTTTCCCTGAAGGCTCTGAATGTCTAACAGTACTTCTGAGGGTCTTTGTGGGAAAAAGTGTTTACAGGTTTAATTATGGAACAAATGCTCAGAGGTAGGTCATTCTGAAAAATGGTCTTCCAAGAGCAATGCCGGCCCAGTTCAAGCACTGATTAAATTATTTGACATAATTGCTAGTTCACGAGAATCGTGACAGCCACTACTCAATTTTTGGGGGAAAACTATTGGGAAGAGTCACATGGGAAAAGCATTGGAAAAGCAATTATGAAGAATCATTTATTTTATGGGAATGCTGATGTCAAATACTGGCATTTTAAAAATCAAAAAAGCAGTAAAGTTACCTGACCAAGGCAGTAATCATGGCTAGAACTCAAACTCATAAATTAAAAATTTTTATTTAGTGCAAAAGAGATCAAATGCCATGTTCTGCAACCCACCCTACGCTCTTTAAAATGGTTAAGAGGTCAGTGGCGTTAATGAGATCTGTGACAGGCTATAAACAAAAAGTTGACAAGAAAATTGGACATCGAGATCCTAAACGAAACATAAACCACTGAAGGCTCTATGAAAGATTTACTCCCCACCAACAAGGCGTGGAGCGGCACGACAATGTGCACCGCCCACCAGCACCGCCCACCAGCACCGCGCACCAGCGCCACCCACCAGCGCCACTCGATGCTCCGGTCAGTGGGAGCCCTGCAGACAGTCAGAACTAACACGCAGAGGGGTTTCAAAAGGGCCAGGGAAAATGGGCAAACGACACGGGGCTTCTCAGCAAAGTACCTTTCTATCAGTTTTAAATTGTTAATCCAGGTCCATTTTCTCCTCTTTCCTGCTCACCAGACTTACAGTACAGGCTGGATTGCTTCTAAATACAGGCAGCCTAGAACTGCACATACAACTTATACAATGACCCACCCAGACCAACTGTCACCACTGTACCTGCTGATTCCCCCCCCAACCTCTGACAACTGAGGAGATGTTTTCACCGGGATGATCTTGTTTAAAAATTAGTGCTTTTACAACCTAAAAGCTCATTAACAGATGAATGGATAAAGAAGGTGTGGTCCATACATACAATGGAATACTACTCAGCCATAAAAAAGAATGAAATAATGCAATTTGCAGCAACATGGATGGACCTAGAGATTATCCTACTAGACGAAGTAAGTCAGAAAGAGAAGGACAAATACCATATGATATCACTTCTATGTGGAATCTAAAATATAACATAAATGAACTTATCCACAAAATATAAATAGACTCACAGACATAGAGAACAGACTTGTGGTTGCCAAGTGGGAGGGGGGAATAGGGGAGGGATGGACTGGGAGTTTGGGATTAGCAGATGCAAACTAGCACATACAGAATGGATAAACAACAGGGTCCTACTGTATAGCTCAGGGAACTATATTCAATATCCTGAGATAAACCATAATGGAAAAGAATATGGAAAAGAACATATATATATATATATATAACTGAATCACTTTGCTGTACAGCAGAAACTAACACAACATTGTAAATCAACTATACTTCCATAAAATAAATGAAAAGAAGAAGGAAACACCAAAAAAATAAATTAGAGCTTTTATACACAGCTCCGAAGGCCCAGCAGTGGAAGGAAGAGAGGAAGGAATGAAGCTGTGATGGGAGATGTGTGTGCTTGGCTCAAGTCCAGGCTGCAGGCAGTGATGAGAGAGAGGAAGAGGGATGGTGAGCCCAGGGAAGCAGGAAAGAAGAGGTGACAAAGCACAGGGAGCGGAACATACTATCCCATTTTCCAAAAGCACTGTGATTCAGAGGGACATCGGGGCTCACGTGAATGATGAAGACCACAGAGATCCACGTACGAAAGGGAAATTAGACAGGGATGCTCAGTCCATCTACATGTACAGCCTGTGTGGAAAGGCGATGAGCAGAACTGGGGGGTCTGCAATCAGAGGGGAGAAACACAAGTGGCTACAGCAGAAGGGATCTCTGGTAATGGGAAGGTGGTGGCCGAGAGTGACGACTGCCATCAGTAACCAATGCCATCAGTAACCAACAGCAAAGGAGGGCAGAGGTCCCACTGCACGGGAAGCACAGCACCATGGTTATTAGCCTGCAACCCTGCAGCCACTGGAACTACATGACGACCAGGTCGAAAACATGGTTTTAGGATGTAAGAAAGATATGTGGTCTTTGGTAGGTGCCTAATTACTCCTGGAGGAGAAAACAAAAAGGGATGGTCTTAAGAACAACAACCAAGATTTACTTATCTTTTTAATCCTAGGGTCTAGCTTTGAGAGTCCTCAGTAACATCTGCTGAATGCATGAATGAGCAAATTAAAGAAATACTACCTTGTAGATGCTACAAATCCCAGGGAATCTTTGTTCTCAGAGAATCTCCTTATCATGAGCTATTTATAGGGGAGGAAAGATATCTGAGAGGAGAAGGTTAAGCAATTAATTTAATTCTAGATTTGAAAATATGCATGCTAACATTTCTATAGTGCCTAGTAAAAGAAAAGAGTGTATAATTTCCAAATTAGCAGACAGAAAAATAAAACGAGACAAAAATTTAACTAATTAAAAATAGGCCAGAAGAGGTGGGGTGGGGGGAAGAAGCATAAGAAAAAGTATAACGAACATAACTCACAAAATAAGGTGGCAGAAATGAATTCAAATAAATCAGTGATCGCAGCAAATTAAAAACGTACTAAGTTGTAAGTAGACTTTAAAGGTAAAAGCTGTAAGACTTTTAAAGGTCAAAGCTGAAATAATAAAATCCATGACATATATACACCAATATGTATAAAATGGATAACTAATAAGAACATGCTGTATAAAAAAATAAAATTCAGAAAAAAATCCAGCTATATGCTATTTACAAGAGACACAACTAAAATAGATTGAAAATATATCCAGGAAAATACTAATTAGAAGGAAACTGGCATAGTTATAGTGAAATTAGACAATATAAACTAACGACAATGATATTAGTGCCTAATGATGAAGTGTTCAATTCACTTAGGAGAGACAATTCTAAACTTATATTTACTTAATAACTTAGCTTCAGAATATACGACTTCTTTTAACCTCTTTCAGTAATAGATCAAACAGACAAAAAGCTAGTAAGTATACAGAAAATTTGAACAGCAAACTTTTTAAAAAGCGTGATCTAAAGAATATACAGAACTTGGCACTCAACATTGTTGTTAAGAATACATAAAATATTTAAGGGCTTCCCTGGTGGCGCAGTGGTTGAGGGTCCGCCTGCCGATGCAGGGGACACGGGTTCGTGCCCCGGTCTGGGAGGATCCCACATGCCGCGGAGCGGCTGGGCCCGTGAGCCATGGCCGCTGAGCCTGCGCGTCCGGAGCCTGTCCTCCGCGACGGGAGAGGCCACAACAGTGAGAGGCCCGCGTAACGCATAAAAAAAAAAAAACAAAAAAAAACAAAAAAAAAATATTTAAGAAAATTGACCATGTGGATGGCTCTAAATAATGTCCACAAATTTCAATGAATTTTCTCCAATCAGCATACATTTAAGTTAGAAATCACTAATAAAAAGACAACCAAAAAAATCTCCCATGCACTGAGAAATAAAACACACACATTCATGCACTCATATGGTCTAAATAATGCATGGGTCAAAGGAGTAACTGTAATGAAAATTTAAAAATACTTAAGGATAAGAGTACTCGACTGTTACTTAGAGGGAAAATTAATACTTAAATAAATGCTTGTACTAGAAAAAACAAAGACTGAAAATTAATGTGTTCAGCATCTTGTTTAAAAATAACAGAACAAACTCAAAGAAAGAAGGAAAAAAGATCAGGAATATCAGAAATTTAAAACATGCAATAGGAAAGATCCACAAGGTCAAAGGTTATCCCTTTGAAACAACTAATAAAACCAACAAAATGTTGGCAAGAATAGTCAAGAAAGAAGAAGGAGAAGAGGCACAAATAAACACTATTAATGATGATAAAGGACAGATAATAAGAAAATATGAACAAATGTATACCCTTGAGTAAAAGATTAGACAAAATTCACAACTTCTATTAAGATATTCACTACAAAATCAACTCAAGAAAAACTAGAAATCCAGAATAGTCTTATAACTACTGAAAAATTCATAACTAAAAATTTTACCATGAGGAGAATGCCAGACCTAGCCAGTTTTGTAGGTGAGTTCTAAAGATAATTTGCAGTAGAAACACAACATTGTAAAGCAATTATACTCCAATTTAAAAAAAAAAGGTCACACCTAAAAAAAAAATAAAGATAACTTGAATCTCACATGGTCTCTTTTAAGGGAACAGACAGAACACAGAATGCTATCTAATTCATTTTAAAAAGCAGATGTATTTTTCATTCTAAAATGAGAAAATAAAAATACAAGAAGGATCATTAAGAGACTAGTAACTCATGGACATAGATGTAAACATCATTAGTGAACAGCCTTCAGCAATATTTAAAACATATCATGACCAAGTTAGGTTTATCTCAGGAATGAAGGGTTGGTCCAAAATTAGAATATTAACTACATTAATTAACCCACCACGCTAACATGTTAAAAAAGAGACATAAAATAATTATTTTGTATAACAATAAATGCTAAAAAAGCATTCTATCAAATTCAATATTTATCTATGGTAAACAGTATTAATAAACCAGAAATGGAAGGGAATATCCTTAAACTAATTATGACTAATTATTAATCATTAAAAGCCTTTTCTCTGAAAATCAGGACCAAGACAATGATGCTTGTCAACCTAAGTTTTATTCAGTGTTGTACTGGAGGTTCTAGTGAGATTTATAAATAAGAAAAAATAAATGTATAAGGATTAAAAAGAAACAAAACTGTCAGTAATGAAAGTTGACATGATTTCTCCATGGAAAACTCCAGAATAATCTGCAGAGAAATGACTGAAATAAAGATTGCTGAGAAATGTTTCTGGACAAAGGAGCAACATACACATATACATACATACACACATACGTATACACACATATACTTATATACCTGTATCTCTATATATTTATACATGTACTCTGTATACTTGCAATAAAAAGAAAATGTAACTTTAAAAGATACTATTACCTTAGCAAATAAGTACACATAACTACAAGATGTACAAGATTTCATGGAGAACATTTTGAAACTCTGCTGAAAAATATAAAAGAAGATCCAAATAAAGATCCAATATTGCCAAGAAGCCAATTTTCCCGAACTTTATAAGTGGATCCCATGCAGTTCCAAACAAAATGTCAGAGTTTTTCACGAAGCTGACTGTATAAAATGTCAGCTTCATGCAATGTCCATTTTTCATGGACAGGGTGATTCTAAAATGATGCCAGCACAAAGCTTAAGGACAGCCAATACATTTTTAAAGAAGGACAAAGCAAGCATAGAAGAGGTCGTACAAGTCAGTAGGAGACATTAACACCCTAGTAAAAAAACAGGCAAAGCATATGAACAGTTCACAAAAGAAAATTTTCACGTGGCTGGTGAACATATAAAGACATGTCCAGTTTCAAATGGAGCAATAATGAGATACTCTTTTTCTACCTATCGAGCTGGCAAAGATGATAAAAAAAAAAAAAGACTAATGCTTATTTGAGTGCTGGTATGTTGAGGTAAGCATTCTCATGGAAAGTGCTAACGGCGTGTGTGAATTGGTTCAATTTTTCTGGAAAGCAAGCTTTCAACACAACAGGTTCATAAAGAAACTTAAGCATCTTATATACTTTGAACCATTAATTCCACCTCTTGAAATCTATCTATGGAAAATAATGGAGGTAAATCCAAAGAATTATTCATAGCAGTGTTCATGGCAAAGACAAACAAGGTATGAAACGATTTATAAAAAGATTCTAATGCATTAAAATATTGGATGGAAACTTACTGAAAACTGAGAGTAGGTTTATGGGTGATTTTTATTGTCTTTTTTTTTTCTTTACACTTTTCTTAAAATTTCAGATTTCTTTCAAAATTTTCTTTTTAAAAAAACACGATAAAATCGGGACTTGGAAACCTTTAAAAACATATTTCGTTACTTTGCATCCTTACAAATGGTTTCCATCATTAAAATAGAGAAAAAAATAAAATCAAGCATTCTCTTTAGGCAGATAAATTATGTTAATTGGATTTATAGTATATTCTCTTCATGTTTCAAGAAGTAAGCTTAAAATACACTTAGTAATCAGCCAAGTAAAATATTTTGGCCATAAAATTGGCAAGGAACTCAAATGCATAATTACCTAAAGCACATAAATACAATACATATAAAAACATATGCTAGACGTTTATAATTACACTGAATGCATTATAATTACTCAGTATCTCTTGTAAATTTCCCTGAAGTACACAGATGAAAAGGCTTTCCACGTGTCCCTAAAGGGCAACAATGGAAGATAAAGGGAGTGAAGAAGTTTTTAAAAATTTCGAAGATGCTGAGTAATAGGTGAAGCCCATTGAGGACATAAAGCTACTTTGCTTTCAGAAGAAATTGGAAAAGTCAGCATGTTCTCTTTCTTTTCAGAGACAGGACAGGTCAAAAAGGCTATGGCCTCTGATTCAATATTATTTTGGTCTGAATAAGACATGTAACAATAATGTGGATTTATATAATATAAAATGTGAAAGAAATTAATTCCAAACTTTTAATCCATGTATTTCCTTATTATTCACGATCCTTACAAACGGGGACAGTGGGGATTAGAGATGGAGTGGAACTCTGATCACAAACACCTTTCAGACACGGTGAGGACTTTATACAAAAATGTACTAATGTCGGGCTTCCCTGGTGGCGCAGTGGTTGAGAGTCCGCCTGCCGATGCAGGGGACACGGGTTCGTGCCCCGGTCCGGGAAGATCCCACATGCCGTGGAGCGGCTGGGCCCGTGAGCCATGGCCGCTGAGCCTGCGCATCCGGAGCCTGTGCTCCTCAACGGGAGAGGCCACAACAGTGGGAGGCCCGCGTACCGCAAAAAAAAAAAAAAAAAAAAGTACTAATGTCACTACTGCACTCTCTCCACTTGGCCTTCCCAGTGTTTTGGAGATGAGGTGGGAGTTAGAAATGAGAGTGGGAAGAGGTTGAAACAGGGAAAAGAGAGGAGGAAAAAAGAGGAAGGGCACATCAGGACAGAAACTCCCTCGTTCAGAAATGCTGAATAAACTCAAAACTGGCAAGAGGGGGCCAGAGAACCACCCGTGGGTCCCAAGTGATGGCCTTCTACACACCAGTGACCGCCAGGCTTCAGTTTTCAGGCAGCTGGTCAGGGCTGCCCACTGGAGAACATTCCATCCATGGAGATACATCACCCAAAAAACATCCCATCCATGGAGAAGCATGAACCAAAAAACATCCCCTCCGTGGAGATGTGTCAACCAAACTGGGAGTCCGACATCACCAAGGTGACGGCTCGACTAATGATACAGAGGCTCTCGGAAGTGCTTGGTTTTTGGAACTGACCCACTTGCTTCAGGGGAGGTGAGTGGTTTGCTCAAGGGTCTGGGGTTAGGGTCTCAGCGAGACTCTTCAGTGACGTGACAGGTCAAAGACTTGGGATTCAGTCTTCTCATGGCCAATCCACCGTCCTTTCTACTTCTCAGCACTGTTCTTTGAAAAAGAATAATTGCCTTTTCAACTGGTTATTTTTTGCATCATTTAGTCGAAGCTGAGACATGTTATCTTGGTCTTGCCTGGAGGTCAGAGATCCAGTTCACAAGGTTGTTACCGTTATGTTGAATCACCTCATTGAAAAAAGATGCACCTTCTTCCAGAATCTCTTCCAGAGAGGATCTCTGAGAAAACCTTCAGCTTCCACACACAACTTGCGTCTACACTTCCTCTTCTCCCTCCCTCTACTGGGTTGGCTGGCAGTCGTGCAGCAATCCAGGGAGACAGCCTATGGGATCTATGCCTCTCAAGAGCAGCAGCTTGATTTTAGCTTATACCTGGTCCTGGTGGGTTTCCGACGAGCCAGGCTGGCTGATATCTGCTGAATAATTTCCCTGCATTTCTTGACAAGGAAAAGCCAGCGCAGGAGCAATGTCGGAGTGACCGCGCTCTTGGAGCTGAGATGCTGAGCAAGGTTAAGGGGCAGCATCTGCTGATGCTGAGATGCTGAAACAAACCAGAGTTGGCGCTGTCAGCGGGGCCCCCGGGGCTGGCTCTGTTCTCTGCCAAAGGACAGAACCCTTCAAAGCAAATAAAACTGCATGGAGTAAAACAATGCTCCTGCCATGAAATCACAAGTCAAATCAGTAAAACCCAAGGTTAACTTCTGTAGGTCTGTGTTTCGTGGTGCTCCATGAAGAAGTTATGTGGTGTAGTGGAAAAGAACGTGGCCTTTGGAGTCAACAGATTATGGAGTAAATCCCACCACTCCAAAGTGGGATGACCTTGGGCAAATGACTTACATTCTGAGTCATTCCCTCATCTGTAAAATGGGTGTGATAACAGTGTAAGAGCATTGTGCTTAGAAATATCTATGTGTCTCTCTCTATCTGTGTGTGTATCTTTGTAGAGTGCTACTACATTAGGGTTAGGGCTAGACCAACGTAGGTCTAACCGTCAACATCATCATCATCATTCTAGGAACCAAGCAGGATTTCATGGAAAATCCACCCCTCAAAACCTTGCTCCCCCTGAAAATACGTCCATGATAACACAAATTACCTTTATGAGCTTTGAATCTGTGTAGGATGACATACAGTTTCTCTCTTGCAATAGTCATGTTTTGAAATGCATTGAAGTCACTAAATATTTCTACATTATTTCTATTAGGGATTAAAAAAGAAATGAAAGCAAATATGGAACAAAAACATTTACCCTAATTTTTTTAAACATATGGTTGGCATTCAGTGAGTAAAAATGATCAGATGGAACCATGCCATTCTTCCCATTTTTAAGTGACGGGTATTGGTAAGGTTCAAGTTGGTCAGCACAGTTTTTCCTGGCTGGACACTGCTAATCCACTTGCTCCTACGTGATGATGTGTACCATTCTGAGTGTGTATTTGTAATAGCTCTATCCACCTTTAACTTCATTTCCCCTTCTAGGGGTGTATGTGTTGAAATACACAGAAATCAATTCAACAAATGTAAAGTAACATATTTAGCAGTGTTTCTCAAATATCTATTGGATAATCCATTAATGTACACTTTACCATATTATCAGCTAATACATTGCCCACGGTATTAGTACTGCCCACTGTGTTATTCTAACGCAGAGCTATGAGACCGTGGACGGCCTGGTGTCTGGTAACATCCATGTTGGGTCTGAAGGGAGCTGGCAGGTGAAGGAGGAGCTGGGAGTCACTCGAGGCAGAAACCACGACGTGGAGCACAGCCCAGAGACACGAGGTGCTGAGGGTGTGAAAGGTGGCAGGAGCTGGGCCTGAGGCACGTGGCGGGAAGCTGCTGTGGCTACAGTGACAGCCTGCAGCAGGCCCAGGGCCGCGTCCCAGAGGACTGAGCGCTCTCTGCTAAGGAGGGGCCTAATTTTGCAAAGAATCCAGAGCAGATGTTTTGGCATCACATGTGATAACATCTGTGTTTCCCAAACAAAACTGGTTGCAGAGTGGAGGGTAGATGTGAAGGGGGAGAGTAAATGTTGAGAGATGAGGTCGGGGAGAGTTACAAGGGGGTGGGCAAGAGATGAGGGCGGCCGGTGGGCTGGGAGAGGAAGGGATGGAATTGGAAACGGTGGGAGGGGGACTTGGGAGGTGCTAGGATAGGACTTGGGAGGTGCTGAGGGGAGGTCGCGGGGAGGGGCAATCCCACTGTGCTGAAGCCAGCTGGACCAGGTCAGCAGGCGGTGACAGTATCCACCTGATACCAGATACACACGAGGTCGGCAGGTGTGGGATACAGGCATCCCGACAGTCCCTTCTGGGCCGGGTCCTGTGACTAATGGCACCCGACACTAAAAGCATGTTAACAAGTGGGGAAAGTGCCTAACTCTTCCCGGGGGAGATAAAGACAGTTCCATTGACCAGCTTCAAAATGGAAACCAGACGGTGAACTAGAACTACTCCAAACAAACTGGAAAAGGTCCACCACCATGAACTAAAATCAGAGGGAGGAATAGAGAGTCGTGGGAAATAACAATTTTTAACTAAATTTTCCGAAGTTTTCTGAGTCCAGGATATTATCAGGAGTGTGGGCAAAAGAAAACTGGATTAAAAAAATCAGCTAGCACATAAGACGTCCTGAAAGCAAGCATGACAAAATGGAGCACGCAACAAATAAAACAGACACTTTTATATTTGTAGTTTAGTGAAAAATCTACCGAGTATTCACAGTAAAAATCAACCGTCTCTGTTGCGTTATTTAAAATATGCAGAGATTTTCATCTACTAAGAAAGTATTCATAAACACATACACTTGATTTTCCCCAAACAGCTTGAAGCAGCCTCAAAATTTCACACAGAAGTTTTTTTTTTATCATTTTCTCATGGACCTGGCTCAGCATCACCGTAATAATTAAAGGAAAAAAAAAATGTCAAAACTTACTTGGCTGCGGCAGCCACTGGAGGCACAGCTGTTGTGATTCCTAATGTATTTGCAGAGCTTGCCAAGGCTCCCCCATGTCCCCATCCTTGGCTTTCAATGGTTTTGTTTTGTTTATTTTGTGTCCTGTGGGACAGAAAATAACCTGCACTGATTGTGGCAATTGATGGACTCAGCTGGTGCCTCAGAATGTGAAGCGGGAACTGAAAAGCACATCTGAAGAGTGTGCCGGCTGGAGGTGAGGGGAAGGGGGTGCCTGCACGCTGGACCACCCACGAGCACGGGCCAGCTCTGTCGGCAATGGTTCCAGCAGGTAAGAACACAAAAGCACCTCTCATTCCACCTGCCTCGGCCTCCGTTTTCAAAACCTAGCCAAGTGGCCGTGGGCACTATTCTTAGAACTTTTCTAGAGGTACCAGCCCACTAGCCCCGCACGGGGAGGGACCAGGCACAGGGCGCCCTTCTCCCCAGCGGCACTGCCGCCCACCTGGGGATGCTGGCCTGTCTTCCCAGCTGAGGGCCTTGCTGTCGAAGGGCATCTCATCAGCAATTAGAACTGCAGGCTCCATGGGGAGGAAGTGGTTTCTCAGGGAGTGGTTTTCTCTATTTAGGTTTCACTGGCTTCCCTGAGGTGGGAGGCAAGTAAATTAAACAAACAAACAAACAAAACAAAACCAAAATGAGACTCACATTTGGAGGGCAAGTGAGACTTTTTTTTGCTAAGACAATTCCTTCTTAGCTCACCACACTTTGTCAAATATAGACAGAGCCATCAAATATGACACTGTGCCTTACACTGAACAAAATCAGCTGTTTTACTTAGAAAACGGGAAGGGTGAGAGGGGAAAATATACAATCCATACATTTTTTTTGGTCTGTTTTTGTTTTTGTTTTGCGGTACGTGGGCCTCTCACCGTTGTGGCCTCTCCCGTTGCAGAGCACAGGCTCCGGACGCGCAGGCCCAGTGGCCATGGCTCACGGGCCCAGCCGCTCCGCGGCATATGGGATCCTCCCGGACCGGGGCACGAATCCGTGTCCCCTGCATCGGCAGGCGGACTCTCAACCACTGCGCCACCAGGGAAGCCCCTACAATCCACACATTTTAAAAAGATCTACAAGGAGCTACTAGGAGTTAGACATATTTAAAAAACTCCAGGTTCCTTGGAAAAACGCATAGGTTGTACTTAAGCCTGAAGATCTTGGCATAAAGCCTCCAATTCCCCAATTTAAACTGAGCAAAAAACCAGTCTCCATGTTCAATTATAAAATTAATCATCCGTGTTTGTACCCTAGAGAAACACACAGGATAAAAGTAGGTGGGGTCAGGATAATGCTTTTCTAAATAAGTTTAGACATATATGCACACACACACATAGTTGTTTGAGAAGTAGCTGCCACGAGTTACTTAGGTTTATACATTTCAGATCTAGTAACTGGAAAATAAATTTTTGTGCTCCAGAGCAATATTAATTATTAGCTAATAAAAGAGTACCATCAGTGTTTTTCAGGAGGTCCTATGTGGGAGTAGTTTTAAATTGCTGTCCTTCCTTTATCTTAATTTTACAACGATAGCAACATACATTCTTTCAGAACTGCACAACTATTTTCCTACTTCAGGTTAATGTTTTTCTGCTTGGATCCCAGAAGAAAATTAGATCAGTTCAAAAATCCAGGACCAAAGAAGACCTTCTGGGGACGACAGAGGGGCAGGAATTCATTCTCCAACCGTGCAGGGTCACCCCTGAGGCTGGGACCCCCTCCGTCTCACTCAGGTAGCAGGGAGCAGCTCCCACATCTAGGGCAGGGCCTGCTGGCTCAGGACAGAGCTGGAGAATCTTCCTTTTCACTCCAGGTGATAAAGGCCCAGGAGTCTGTTGGGGCGGCCGCTCAGGCCTCCACTGCTTCCTGAGTGCAGCTGGTCTCCTTTCTCCACTTCTGGTAAACCCACGGATCTCCTCCAAGCGCTTAGCACAGACTGATCTTTGCTTTTTGGAAGAAAGAACCAGCTCCTCTTTTGTAGCAACGTAAACAAACTTGCCCTTTCCACTGGGTCTTTCTCCTGAGATCCCCAAACCAGTCTGTTGACAGCATGCCATTTTCTGTTCAATTCAGCCTGTTTACTTTTTTACTGTGATTCATGTCTGAGTTTCTTTTGAATCAAATTATTGCACTTCCCTGGTGAGAGATGCCATATGATGATCTTGTTAGAACAAAAACCAAAAACAAACAAAATCTTCTGCACTCAGTGCTGCTCTGTCTTATCCCCAGCATGTTTTCCCTCTGCTTTGGACACACTTCAGTCGGCTACTTGAGCGGTAATGAACCCTTCCAGGGTTAAGGCCAGTTTTCAGACATCTCCGTCTTGGAAAAGATAAAGACGAATTTGTTGAAACAGTGTCAACAGAGAAAAAGTCACTATTTCAAAAGTATTTTACAGTCTAAGTGGCTGGTGTTTCCCAAAGTACATGGATTGAAGAAAACCGACTGATTGGTCAGGTTTTGGTCGCTGAGTCATGGCGGCAACCTGAGGCTTTCTTGATGGTTTCCCCCAAGAAATGCTTCCGAATTGAAGTAATTCATCGCTTCAACAAATCTGGAAGCCAAGCACTGCACTGCATTTTTTTGCATGGGGAGAAAGGGATGTAGTTCATACTACTCTTTTCCAGTAAATACATTTTCCATCTCCCCTTTACTTTTTGGGTGTGGATTATTATCTTTCAAGCAGTTCCTGTGTGCCATGTAAAACAGCATTTAAAAATTAAGCTGTTTGTGTGAACAGATCTCCCTCCAGGTACAGGAATGAGATGCATGCGTTACCTGAATTATTCTTCTCTTCCCACGGCGGCCAGAGTGATGTACAAGCTTCTGGGTGGGACACACATGGCCCTTCACGACAGCGCCCTGACTGCCCACGTTCTCTTGCTTCCGCATCTACCTGGAATCCCACTCTTTTGCCTTCTCCTGGCCAACTCCAACACATCCTTCAAGGAAAAAGTCATCCTTGCCCAGACTTGCAACCCCAGCCTTCAAAGTACTAACGCAAATCTCTCTTGTGAGGTTTCATAAGAGGTGCTACACCCACCCCATGACTGCTTCCTCCTGCAGAGGGAGACTCCTGAGGGCAGGGCACTCGGTGTCCTCCGTGTCCCCAGCACCCAGACGTGTCACATTCACCCCATGTGCTTGGTATTCTCCAGTGAACTAACAAGCGCAGCTTAAGGTAAGCTTTTCCCCAAATCCGACCTTGCAAAGACACTCATAGAACCATTGTTTAAAAGATAGTATTCTGTGGTCTGTAGCTACACCATCCCTTAGGACTCTTCTAACCTAGATATGAAAATACTGTTTCAACAATAAAAGTTGACAGCATATACTTTTTTTTTTTTTTTTTTTTTTTGCGGTATGCGGGCCTCTCACTGTTGTGGCCTCTCCCATTGTGGAGCACAGGCTCCGGACACACAGTCTCAGCGGCCATGGCCCACGGGCCCAGCCCCTCCGCGGCATGTGGGATCTTCCCGGACCGTGGCACGAACCCGCGTCCCCTGCTTCGGCAGGCGGACTCTCAACCACTGCGCCACCAGGGAAGCCCAACAGCATATACTTTTAAATATTAACTGAGTTTCATATATGCAGTGAGTAGTTTTTAGTATAAGTATGTCCTATGCAGTATTTGGGACATACTTATATTAAAGAATTATTCTGTTTATCTGAAGTTCAGGTTTAACTGAGCAAACTGTATTTTATCTGTTAAACTGTAAGAAAGAAAAAAGAGTAAGTTACCGGGATGTAATATTCAGCACAGGGAATACAGTCAATAATATCTAATAACTTTGACGGGTAATCTATAAAAATATCAAATCACCATGTCATACACCTGAAACCAATATAGTATTGTAAGTCAACTATACGCCAATATTTTAAAAAAGAAAAAATATTTAACTTATTTTCTCAGTTCTCAAACTCTTTGTCCACAGAGTCAAACCTACCTATATATTTAAGTTACTTTTGAATGGCAAGTTTTGATGATACATGGTAAGTGAACTATCTATCCAGAGTGTGAACACAGGAGAGGTACTGAAATTGTAATTGACACAGTTTCCCTGTAAAGACCACGGGGTGAATGCCCTGTCTTGGATCCTATTATAAATTAGTCCTTTCCTCTTTTATTAGCTAAAGCTGCCACTGAATATCAGATTCAGTTCTAGTACTTATGATGCATTAAATGAGTCAAGCCTCACAATACTCTTATGAGGTTGATACTACAGTTATCCCATTTTACAGATGGAGAAACTGAGGCCCAGGAGGTTAGACAGCTTGGTCCAGGCTGAGCTGGAATATCCACAGTCTGGTACTAGAGCCTCTTTCCAAACCACGGCCTCTTACCATCTGATCCTTGAGCTTCACACGACACCAGGCAGCCACACACTCCTGACTTCTGGTGTGGGTTTGAGGGAACGTTGCAGACTTCACAGCAAGATTCAAAGAGGTGCGTTTGGTTAGAGTTCTAAAAGTCAGACTGGGCTTTAAAACATAACTGCTTAAGGATGTTTCCAGATTCACACTGGAATAAAAATCCCCTGGGATTTTTCTCTAAAGTAAGTCGAGCAGGATAACGGCAGCTGGGGTTTGCCACTGCCCCATTAATCCCCATAAACTTGGCTGTGCCTCCAGGGAAGATGAGGGCATGTAATACAGCCATGTGCAGGCAAGGATGGCGAGGGAGAGGGGGGACTTCGGGATGTAGGTGAGAGACTGAGCAGGTGTTCCCCTCTCCCTGCGGCCACTCTATAGATTTACCCTTGTGCCAGCATCACTCCTCATGTCCCGTTTACTCTGTCCCACCACGGTCCTCCCACCCACATCCGCACCCTGTCCCCGGCGGGGGGGCTACTTAATAACCTGAAAATTACTGAGTGCTAGGATTATTCCTAACAGAACTTTCCATCTCATACTTCTCCCAATAGCACGTTCCTATTTGTTCCCACTTTCCTCTCCAGTATTTGCTCTTTTTTCTTTTTTTCCCTTCCTTCTTTTAAAGAAAGCTGATAATGATTTTGGCATTGAAAAGTTTTTACTCCCCCCCTTCTCAGTTTTATTGAGATATAACTGACACATAACATTGTGTAACTTTAGGGTGTATAATGTGATCATTGGATACCTGTACATGTTAGTTTTAAACAGTTGTCTCTGGGGTGTGGAGAAAAGGAAGTCCTCCTACACTGTTGGTGTAAATGTTAAGTTGGTGCAGCCACTATGGAAAACAGTATAAAGATTCCTCAAAAAACTAAAAACAGAGTTGCCACATGATCCAGCAATCCAACTCCTGGGCATATATCCAGACAAAACTATAATTCGAAAAGATACATGCACCCCTATGTTCATAGCAGCATTATTTACAATAGCTAAGACATGGAAACAACCTAAATGCCCATCGACAGATGAATGGATAAAGATGTGGTACATATATACAATGGAATATTACTCAGCCATAAAAAAAATGAAATAATGCTATTTGCAGAACATGGATGCAACTAGAGATTATCATACTAAGTGAAGTAAGTCAGGTAGAGAAAGACAAATACCATACGATACCACTTATATGTGGAATCTAAAATATGACATAAATGAACGTATCTATGAAACAGAAACAGACTCACAGATATAGAGAACAGACTTGTGGTTGCCAAGGGGGAAGAGAGATGGGGGAGTGAAGGAATGGGAGTTTGGGATTAGCAGAGGCAAACTGTTATATATAGAATGGATAAACAACAAGGTCCTACTGTATAGCACAGGGAACTATATTCAATATCCTGTGATAAACCATAATAGAAACGAATATGAAAAAATATGAATATATATGTATAACTGAATCACTTTGCTGTACAGCAGAAATTAACACAACACTGTAAATCAACTATACTTCAATAAAATAAATTAAAAAAAGAAACAGTCTTCTCTGATCCACTGAATAGCTAGTATGGGAAAAAGAGTTTTTTGAACTGTAACTAATACAACATTTTTTTTTTTTTTTTTGCAGTACACGGACCTCTCACTGTTGTGGCCTCTCCCGTTGCGGAGCACAGGCTCCAGACACGCAGGCTCAGCGGCCATGGCTCACGGGCCCAGCCGCTCCGTGGGACGTGGGATCTTCCCGGACCGGGGCACGAACCCGTGTCCCCTGCATTGGCAGGCGGACCCTCAACCACTGCGCCACCAGGGAAGCCCTAATACAACATTTTATTGCCGAGTATAACAACTCAATCATCAATTATAACACACTTCAGATGAGTATACACTGTTTCAGTTTGCACTTATAAATCATATTTCTTCAGGAGATGTGAACCGGAACTGATTTTCTGCATACTTTCAAATACGCATCATCTATGGTGTGTTATTAGAAGTCCTAAGGTAGGTATTTTAAAATAGTCCATGAAAAATCGGACTCAGGTTATTTTACGAATTGTTATTTGAGCCTATACCTAATCTCTTTGACTTGAACATGTTTGATAAACATTAGAGCACTATCTGTATTCAGAAGATTGGACAGAACTACAGACATCACCTCTATTCATTAGGCTGCTATTTTCTCAATAATCTAATTTTGTCTTTCATAAGATATTAATGCTTTTGGAAGTCTTGCTCTTAATCCTATTCATTCCTAAGCCAGCCTTTAAAAGTGCAGGAGGAAATATGTAAAGGCGGTCAGTTTCACTGAATTATGAATCAAATCACTAAAGGCAAACCTAAGAATTTCAGGATGGCTAAAATGCAGAACTTCATTTGGAAATGTTTTCTGGACTTAAATCAAACCTTTGGGCCCTGGTTTGTGATTGTTTTCTTGGCTTTGCAGTCTTCTGAACTGCGGTCATTGGTAATATGTGAGGACACACGTGTCAGCAGAGCGAAGTGTGTCTGTGTATTTGCCTGCGTTGAACAAAGACCTGGCCTTCAAAGGAGCAGAGCAGTGGTGGGGCTCCGACTGCTGTAACGAGCCTTGGACAATTAAGCTAAACCCAAGATAAGGTAGCATCTGGGGCATAAAACTGAGGCATCATGAGGGCCCCCCAAGAGGAGAAAGAAGCAGAGTTTGAACGTCGAAGGATAGGGGGTGGTAGAAACTGATTTTAAAAATACTCTAATCCCAGACAAGATGTTTTCCAACTAGGAGCTAGTCAGGTAGATGCAGTACCAGCAACACGTTCTTAGATTTAAAAAGCCATGTGGCTTTCTAATCCTATTTTTACTGTAAGCATGCTGCTACTTTATCTTCACCAATGATTGTGAACTAATTTTACTTAATAAGGTAACAGAGAAATCCAAGCCCCTTCCTTCTCCCCCTTCACCACACATACACATACACACACACACACACACACACACACACACACACTCAGTGAAGGTATGCTCTTTTGAAGCAGACTCTTCAAATAAATTAATTCTCTTCAGTTTGGGAAAGACTTTCCAACAGAATTAGGCTGAGGACAGAGGCTGTGAAAGGGGTGAGTCCTACATTTATATATGGTGCCAGATTATATATCGCTGTTCCTGAAGGCCCCCAAGGGGGGGCCTGGATCCCAGGACAGCGACCTGCTCCCTGGGCTGGCGGGACGGTGACAGCTGTCACTGCCGTGACACTAGCCGGTCCCTCTACTGCCATCTCATCTCCATGCAAGACATTGCTGGTTGGTCTACAACTGTTCTAGGTGGACAGCTTCTTCCAGAGATAACCCTCAAAATTATTGGGATTTAACATCAGACTTTATTATAGGAAAAGCCAGGAAAGGTGGTGAGGAATGGGGAAGAGAGCCTGGCAGGCCTCTGTTTTCATGGCGTATTTATGCAGAATAAAGAAAAAGGTGAAGAAGTATTTCTCCTCTTTTCATTTAAGGTAGGACATCCCCCCGGTGGTTAAGTCTCACCGCTGGATGGAAATGGATCCAGGGATGAAACAGCTGTTCCCTTCCTGGCGGCCTCGTGGGCCCCACCGGCTAGGGGAGATGTCGCACAGCCCCCGGGCGCCGCGCCCAGGCGGGCGGAGGGGGAGCCCAGGTGCGGGGTGCGTGCTCACCTCGTACTCCTCCTTGAAGCCGTAGCCCTCCGCGCACTTCATCTGCGTGATGTGCTGAAGCAGGTCGGCCACCCGGATGGCAGGGTGCAGCTGCCCCGTCTGGTAGGGCACGTCGGCCGGCTCGCGCTTCTTGTACGTGTGGGGCTGCACCAAGCTGCTGGTGTCACTGGCCATCGTGTGCGTCTCGTCTGGGAAAAGAAGGCCGTGGAAAAAATGAGGGGAACCAGCAGCTACAACGGGGTCACCGAGAATCTAAGAAGAGGCTGCTGACATCCCCTCAACCTACGGCTGCCACGATCCCCGTGATGGCTCAGCAAAAAAGAAAAGTTAAGTGTCTAGAGATTTCAGTGGGGTTGGCAATACTAGTAGGGATGCGGCAGGAATCTTTGTTTTTACAAAGCAGTCCAAACGATCTCTTGCTTTCCCAAAGCTAGTTGGTAAGAATCCTTTAGCCTTCGGGGGCTAAAGTTCATCGAAGTTTCAGTCTGAAACTTCATCAAGGCCTGGTGCAAAACCAGTCTTGTGTTCTTCCGAAGATTTGTGAACTCATTTGTATGACGATGGAAATCAACTCTGTATGAATGTTCTGTGAGCAAAGAAAAAGTGCACAAGATGGGTTGGCTTACAAAGCTAGCAATGAAAACGTGGACATGATACATGAGATCCAAGATAACTGGGGGGGCGGGAGGGGGAGAGAAAGGAACCTGGTTGGATAAGTCACTTCGCATGCTCCAGGATCAGAAAGCTGGACAGGATACGGTGAGCCAACACAGCACTCATGGGATGATCTACAGGAGCTAACATGCAGGCCAACGCACAGCAGAACCAGCTGGCTTTGTTCTACAGAGAAGACAGCCCCCCGCCCATTCCCTCCACACCTTCTCCATGGGGCGGGCGCATGGGGGAACTTACCATTTATAGGCACTTTTAAGAAGATACATATCAGGAGAAAAGAGGAGGAGAAAAAGGAAACAGGGCATAAGCAATAGTACTGCGTGAATAAGTACAGGTAGTTTTTATTTTGTGTTTTAATTTTACAGTTAAGTTTTCTATTCATAGGTGGTCAGAGGGCAGAGCCTCATTTCTCCCATCACCTTAGGATGGAGGTGTTTAATTTAAGCATTCAATAAGAAAAGGAGGTTAAAATAGTATCATAATTGCTTTTCATCCCCCATGAACCAAGCAATGACTAAATAAGTCTTAGTTGTACTCCATACATTTTCTCACTTAAATTTCTTGAACAAGTCAACCAAATTGTATTACAGAATTAATGTCAGAATTTGGTCAAATAAGCCTAAAGAGGCTATATTTTAATGGAAGACTCCTAGTAAATTAGATTAATGAACTGCAGAAATTGTAGCTATTAAAAAATGTCTTATGCAGGAAGGCGCTATTAGGTTAAGAGTTCCACATTGTACAGGTTAACTCATTATAATGCTGAATCCCCTCAGCCACTTTACAACTGAGGGTCTGTCTCATCAAAATATAATGAGAAAGTCACTTAAAATGAGAACATTAAATCAAAATTGATTTCAGGCATAAAGAGTGAAAACATATAAGAAAAGATGAGTTCAATTAAAAAAATGACCAGATTGTTTATCAATAGGGAACTCAGCTATGGGTTTTTGTTTGTTTGTTTAAACTGAGAAGCTCAGCTCCGAAGGAAATTTAGTTCAAGGGCGCTTGGCGAGCTGGGCCTGGCTTTGAATCCTCGCTCCTATCTGCATTGCAAAGCACCTGGGATGCATGGTATGAAGGGTGGCACACAGGTGTGTGGCTATGTGCTGCTGCTGAAATGGTACCTGGATCACTACAAGGTGGCTAAAGACACAAAGACAAAATAAAAACGGTGGTAAGTTGACTTTATGATTTCTTTTTTCATTTGGATTTGCTTTGAAATTTAGAAATTCATATGTTCCCATCTACTAGAACAGTTGCAAATAAACCGGGACATTTTCACATCGGATCTGCTTGTTGGCAACTGCCAAGCTCACGATGTAGGGGAGGCTCCCTCCTGAAGCCCTGAAGCCCTGGAGCTTTCAGCTGCTCCAGCAGGAAGTTCTGCTCTTTGTACTCAAGTACATGGAACATGAATTAGTTTCCCCTCTGTGCCTCTCGTTCTCTCAGTTTTGCACCTTTTGGGATGAACGTAATTAAATGCCCTCCACTGTGGACTGACCTTCTACGCCTCCCCAGATGAATCATGTGGGTCTTCCATGTGGATCCACCGGCAACCTCACAGCGCTCTGATCCCAGGGCGAGGCATTCTTGGAAGTTTTAAGTCCACAGAGCAGTCACCACTGTCACCACTGTATGTATCACCCCCCACTGCACTACGATATCTTGACCTCATTATTATGTGGACACGTCTTAAAGCATTTAAACACTACCAGATCATCTAAGAAAAGAACACTATTACTGAGAACATAGCTGCCGACGAGGAAACTGAAGGTTTCTGGTGTGATATCTGTTTCGAAATTGGGTCACCTAAACTAGCAGAAAATCTTGATTCCACCAAAATTAGTGATTCATCAGTTTCCTCTGACTTCTTCAAAAGGAACGATTACTGATAAAATACATCATTTGTCACTAACTTCCTATATTTGTTAAAAATTACCCACCCACAATTTTTAATTAAAAATTATGGCTAAGAGGAAATCAGAAATAAAGCTACTCACTAAAAGTTCCGATGGTTTTCTAAGAACTGAGAATTCATTCTACCTACATTCTTTAACAAATTGTCTCGAATTTTCAATGAACCAGCTGAAAAATCTTGAATTGAAATGGATGCTGCTTTTGAGGTAGGCGATGGTCCTACCTCGCTATCCATCTATCTAGCTATATATATTTTTTTTTTTGCAAGAAAATGATATAAAGGCATGCTAAAGCTTTACACATTAGGGCTGGGCACCTTAGCCTGTGAGAATAAAAGGCACTCGAGGATTTAATTGTGCTAAGCTGTGAGTCACAACAAAACACGTCTTCCTGTCTTAGTGTAAATTAAAACAGCACTATTCCCCAAAAGTGCCAGGGTAGATGTACAGCATATCTTCATTGCATGGTTTCAAGTGATAACCTATGTAACATATGGACTCACCTTCGCACCGAGTGACGTGGAAGGGACAGTCCCCAAGCACCGCCATTTGTCACATTGGCATGTTGGTACCAGCTCAACACGGTAACAGTTATTTGTTGATCTGGCTGACTTATTTTTCACAATGTGCATCATTTTTGCTATCTGAATTGTCTGTTCAAGTGACTCTCTCTCTGTAGAGAAGCCTAACCAACTTTAAAAGACGTCATTAGTGTTCGTAATAACAAAGCCCCAACTTTAAAAGATAGTATTTGTTTAATAAGCTTATCTAAATCCTGCTGTGAAATCTGAACATTTTCTTCCCTCTGACAATGCACATCTCAGCCCTCCCCACTCATAGCTCCCCCAAGGTCAGAACACCTACTAGAGGAATTGCAGAATGAATGCCAGGCACACAAAGAAGTCGCAAATTTCCCATCCAGAGATTCTGCAAATGTCATCTGCATTTAGATTGCACTGTTCAGGCACCTAAGATTAGCCTGTGCCCCTCACTTATGAAAAGGATAAAAATGCAGCTTTCTTTCCCTTACGGTCAGGATTAAAAGGTGGCAGCTTTAGTGGGGTTTGTTTATTAGTCCTCAAAATGACGCAAATTCAAAACGTCTGCTTTAGGTCCATTCTTCAACTTCTGTCTGAGTTCATTTTTTCCTCAAGCAACAAACTTGCTTAATCAAGCCCAGAAAACACCATAAGGGGGAAAAAAAACCCAACACCCTCTACATAAAAATCATAACAACTTAAGAGAAAAGAGAAGCACAGGGGGAAAAATTATGTTGCCAAGATATAAACCCTTGTAAAGAGAGTTAGGAAGCAGGACTGGCACAGCTGAGGATGGAGCTCTGGCTACGAGGGATGGTTATACACCTTGAAGTCATCTGTGTTGTGCTCCTTTTCTGTAAGGTTAGTAGTACTGATAGAGAGAGAACATAGCCGGGTACGCTCGGGCTACGGTCTCAAAGGCAACAGCAGCTCATGCTTGTTTGGTTCTATCACGGCCAGGTAATGCCATTTCTCCTCACCCTTCTTAAATCTGGACAAATGGGATTTTTTTCTTTAAGCCCCCGCTGGGAATATTTCCTACTTTCATTGCATTCTGTCCCACGGGGGCTAACATTTTATTTCATTTCCGGTGACATCCGACACATAATAAACCATGTGATTATAAAGTGTCAGCTTGTCGTTTTGCTGTTGAGAACAGCGGCTCCTTTGAAATTCCACTGTGTGACAGACATCTGAAATGCTGGGGGTGCCCTGGGTAGCTCCGAGGAGGGGGAGGGGGCCAAAGCTCTACTGTGATGATTTTTCTGCATAACATTTGGCAGAATTAGAAAAATGCTATTTTTGAAACTGCTGTTTTCAGTGCTTAGCAATAAGTGAAAATAATAAGAAGCTATTTTCACGTTTATGACCGTCACCACTTTGGACAGACTTTAGGTCTTGCAAGTACACAGCTGAGTGATGACAAACTGTGTTTTTCCTTGGGATCAAAGCTGACTTTTAATTCTGAACCTGGACAGGGAGAGCGCTGGAGCCGGGATCGTTCATTGGAACCTTTTGCTATCATTCCCAACACACACATGGCAAACCCTTCTTATCAATGGAGATTGTTTAAAGAAAGTCTTTTTATTATCTATGCCCACCCCCAACCCCTCCAGGCCATCCACCACCCCCATGTCCGGGTTACGATCCTTGCATCAAACTGCCGTCTCCTACAGAGTGGCCACTGACTTTAGAAATTACTCCTGTAATAAACTGTGATAAAGGGAAATGTTCTCACCTAAAATTGCAGTTGGCACAAATGGGTCTGTCATACATCATAAGCAGGTCAATGCAGAGAAAGTAAAAAGAGAAAGAACAGTAAATGACTGATGAAAGGCCCCCCCAGTTTTCCCGCAGAAAGCCATAGAAAGCATCGGGTTACAACACTTCAAACACGCTAAGCTCCTAAAGCAACCTGGGCAGCAAAGTGAGCCCTGGGTGATTCTGACTGCTCAGGGTTTATGAAGAGATGAAACAACGGAAAGCTATGTTACCTGGGTAGTAGGAATTAGGCACCGATGTGCTCAGGGTGTTCGTTTTCATGGTAAAGGACGATGGTGAAGACACAGCTGTAAATAAGAGAAAAGGCATGTCAGTGGGGGCAGAGAAGCAACACCAGAAAATATGGCCCTGAGGTCACTCCTGGGGAAACGACACTGGGTAGACTGTTGACCAAAGAAACAACAGAGGCTTACCCGAATCTATGTAGTAAATACTATCAGTCTCCACTGTCTCTGCGGGGAGTTACTTGTACTTTAGAGGACACGCCCCCTTTCATCACTGAAAAGATTTTCTGATCCCACAAATGAAGGAAAAAAACCCACAACCCCAGCTGCCATTTTGGATTAAGGAATTCATTAATTTCCCTTTTGACTTCTAGCCTTTGCTTGCAGAATTTTACTACCACACTGAACTGATTTTTACAACTAAGTATGAGAGTGTGTCTACACATGGCTTCTGGAGAACATTCTGAATGTCAATGTTTCTGTACTTTGCTAAATCCTCACCCTGCTCCTATTTTGGATATTGAGAGAGCTTTTCACAATGCTACGATCTGTTTTATGAAAAATAAAGATGATGCTCCCTGTGTACCACATTTAATGTGAAAGCTGCATGCCTACATGTTGTCTTATCCGGCCTTTAAATCCTTGTAAACATGCTTATTTTTCTTTGAAATCTTCCTCTGAAACACTCAAGATTTAACTACAACACCTTCTCTTCCCCCTGTCATTAAGAGGTAGAGTCAATCCCATCCAATTTATCTGATTCCGTTGAAAGTGGATATTTCCTATTTTTAAAGTTTAACTCTCTTCAACATCTTAATTGATGAGTGCTTTAAAAACACTTTAATTTCATTAAAGTGCAAGGATAAATTATTTGAATGTGCTCAAGTGCTCAAGCTGGTTAGATCTAAGTCTAAATTTTAACTCCTCTGATGTGGTTATACGGTTTATTTGATGCTGAGTTCCCGATCAGGACACTAATACCCACTTACATGGCTGGTTTATGGGCGGCTCTACCAAATCCCTGTGGTTATTGCATGTCAGCTTTATCCTGATGACACGTTAATATATTTTCACTCTCTTGGAGCAGTTCCCTTCAGACAATGATTTTACCTGTGTTTATATTTTTCAAGTATAGAATTAGCAAACGACAGAACCAGAACCCAGGCTGCCTGTCAGTTATATTTTTCTAAAATAGAGAAGTATCACATTTATAATGCATGTTTATGATAAGCTGCCAGGAAGAAAGAGAGCAGTTGATAAAAACAAGGACAAAACCCCGAGTACCTATAAAACATGCCAGGGGTCAGGGAGCATAATGCCCATTACCTGATGACATTTTTATTTGTTTTGTAAAAATGTGCAAAGCAGATACAAAATAACTATGTTTATTTTCACCTTTAAAAACATATTTTACACCCCTTTTTTGTATAAGCATTAAACCCATACCCACTATCCATATCTACTTTCCCCCCTTTTAGGTACGACCCCCATTTGCTTTGGTGGATGGATTATTCCCCATTCTTATAAATGTGCTCAGGCTTATTTTTAAATTCTCCAACCTCAGTTTTCTCACCGTCTCATTCCTAAAAACTACTTGCTTCCCAATCCTAAAAGATCTCAAACATATCCAGGCTTGGAGTAGGTCTGGGCTAGAAGCCTAGTGGTCTAATGAACACTTTTCATGAAAATTTCCTTCTCCAGTAACTGCTCTTTTAATTTAAAGGCATTTAGAGAGTATGACAATGACAAAGTTTACCATTAGGGTCACTGCCCGTGGATGGGATTGGATGAGACCTACCCATTGTTCAGAGAGCGGGAGGACAGTGGAACGCCTCGTGCCGTGCTTCCTCCATTGGCTTTACCGATGGAAGCATCAAATAACGCCTCCTGGCGGGTGAGCCCCAGAAGCTGTGTCCCCACTGCTGCAGCAGCCCCCTCTACATGGGCAGTTTTGGATTTCCACAGACACATTCATTTTTTAAAAAGTCAATGCCAAATTAAATAACCTGTCCAGAGGCAAATACCTCCTGTTGCTCAAACTTCAAAAGCCTAGAAACTACCAATGTAGGTTTCTGCTCTTTGGGTAGGCAATTCCAAGTAAATTTATTTGTGAGGAATTTCACCATGAAATAGAAGATTTGGAACAGTAATGGGTTATCACGGAAAGAGCGAGCATGTATCCGCGTGGTCCCTTCCACACTGTTGGTCAAGAAATAACTGCTCTGACAAAAACTCTCATCTTGTCTGTGGTGGGAAGGACTCGCCCCCCCCCCCCACAAATGCATCCTAAGTTGCTTTATTTTGGCAGTTAAACGCACTACATACCTTTAAATGGAAAATATATTTGCTACAAAAAAGCAGAGAAAATTGTACGAAAAAAAGGGATGGAATTTGTGGTAAACTGAAGTACCCCAGATTCTGCCACCTACACTGAAAATGACATGAAAGGGCAAAGGACAATGACCACGGTTGAGGAGTGTGTCCTGCCCGCCGGGGTGAGAGCCGTGTCTGCTGAAGTCCCGCACCAGCGGGCCAGGGTTGCATGTGGATAAATAAACGTAAGGCCTCTAACTGGGATAAGGTGGACAATAGTAGCCACTGTGAACAGAAAGGAACACGCCTTTCCACGAAGCCTTCCTGAATGTAGGGGAAAGGCAGGTGTGGGAGAAGGGTGCTGACCACAGCAGGTGTGATCAGAGAGGGTGGGGGGCCGGGGGAGATGCAGATCCCAAGAGCCCAGGTGGGTGGTCAGGACAGGAGCGCACACCTTCTGCACTGGGATCAGCCCTCTCGCACCAGAGACCGTGTGTCTGTGATTCTCCCAATCCCCAGCCTTTACTTTATTACTATTGGTGACAGCTGTCCTTTATCCATCCGCAAGCCGTCCAGCATCCTGGTTGCACAGCCAGGGTCGGCAGCAGCCTTTGGGCATGGATTTCACACGTTAAAGAAACCTCTGACCTTGACCCTGTCAGCGCTGTGAACCACATCATTAGGCACAGGACACGGGATTGACTTTTGGTCCCCAAGAAGATCACCAGGGACACGGCAACTGCACTTTTTGT
Organism: Phocoena phocoena; assembly: GCF_963924675.1. Lineage (NCBI taxonomy): Eukaryota > Metazoa > Chordata > Mammalia > Artiodactyla > Phocoenidae > Phocoena > Phocoena phocoena. The sequence goes on along the minus strand of NC_089231.1, from coordinate 59,669,981 downwards.
ATTCATACAATCCATGTAATTGCTGGCTTCCTAAAATAACGCCTTGTTCCTGGATGGCAGGTGGCAGCATGGAAGGTATTAGCTGAGCTCCGTTTACCCACCTGGTGTGAAACATAAGCCTTATGAAGTGGAAATACAATTTAGCTTATTAATTGCCACTAACAGCCCTATAATAAAGGCAGAACTTGTCAGCTAAACAAATAAACAATTAGCTTGTTACTGCCATTTAGTGAACTGCTTTATAACGGGCTTCCCCTGAGTGACTGCACACCTGCCTCGCTTACAAACAGGAGCTGCATAACAACAGGGATGGTGAGAAGCAGGTGCCTTCCTCTGGGTGAGGAGGGAAGCCTCCGTGTCACTGCTCTCGGGTCTTTACAGAAACGTGGCCGTGGCTGCCCGTGCTGTCTGCTCTGGTCCCGTCACCCCGCCCACATCACCGTTCCTAAGCAACCGTGGCACGTGGGGACGTGTCCAGGATCGTCTGAAGGGACTGGAGAAACCAACAGGGCCTAAGAATTCTCTGGGAGGTTTTGTTTCGTAACCCCCAGCACCACGTGGAATCCTGGAAACCTGAGAGCTGCCCTGAGGGCAGGCCCCGCGCAGCACTCACATCTCCCGTTGAGGTTGTGCGTGTCCATGAAGGAGAAGGCCTCGTCGCAGCTGGTGCCCTGCTCCGCGTAGCTCTTGTCCATGGAGCTCACCATCACCGTCATTTCCTGCCGCGTGCTGCTCATCGTCTCCTTCCGCTTCCTGGCCAGTTTCCTTGGGACAGAGAGTTCATCATGCAGACATGCGTGAGGATGGAAAAGGTGCACTGCCCAGCGCTCGGGAATCACTTGTATGGAATTAATGGCATTCATCCATAACAGTGTCTCATGATGCCTTCTAGATGGCAGGTTCTCTGCCAGCTGCAGACATGCAGAGGAGACCCATCTCCTGCCTGTCCTCAGAAAAACCCCCTCAGGCCAAAAGGCACATGAAAAGATGCTCAACATCGCTAATTATTAGAGACATGCAAATCAAAACTACAACAAGTTATCACCTCAAACCGGTCGGAACGGTCATCATCAAAAAGTCTACGAACAGTAAATGCTGGAGAGGGTGTGGAGAAAAGGGAACACTCCTACACCACTGGTGGGAATGTAAGTGGATGCAGCCACTATGGAGAACAATATGGAGGTTCCTTAAAAAAACTAAAAATAGAGCTACCATATGATCCAGCAAACCCACTCCGGGGCAGATATCCAGAGAAAAACCATAATTCAAAAAGATACATGTACCCCAGTGTTCACAGCAGCACTGTTTACAATAGCTAAGAAATGGAAGCAACCTAAGTGTCCATCGACAGAGGAATGGATAAAGAAAATGTGATACATATATACAATGGAATACTACTCAGCCATTAAAAAAAAGAATGAAATAATTCCATTTGCAGCAACATAGATGGACCTAGAGTTTATCATACTAAGTGAAGTAAGTCAGATGAGAAAGACAAATATCTTATAATATCACTTATATATGGAGTCTAAAAAAATGATGCAAATGAACTTATTTACAAAACAGACACAGACAGTTCAGATATACACACTACTATATGTAAAATAAACAACAAACTGTATAGCATAGGGAAACATACCCAATATTTTGCAATAACCTATATGGGAGAAGAATCTGAAAAAGTATACATATATATCTGAATCACTTGGATGTACATCTGAAACTAACAACATTGTAAATCAACCATACTTCAATTAAAAAAAAAAACCCTCAGTCATGTTAGGAACGTACAGCCTAAACATTACCTTACACTTCTCCTACTATGAGCTAAAGTAAAAGGGCCAATGACCCTAGTACAATGCAGTCATAATATACTTACTGATAGGCTTCTACAGTTACTAACTTTGCACTAAATTATTCCTGACATGCCATATTCAGGGTCCAGGAGTAGATCCCCCTAGTAGATATTCATCATACAAAACAGAAATAATCCAAGCAGTGAATCTAAGGGGCGCCCTGCAGAACCAAAGAACAACCCAGGCGAGGTGTGAAGACAGCATCGCTGGAGTGTGCGTGGGACGGGAGGAGGCTGTGAGGCAGCCTGCATGGACAGAGGCCTCTGAGGGGCATCTGCCGAATCTCAGATGGCTGTGACACTGGACCGAACCCCAAATGAACCCAAAGTAGCTCCCCATCAAGGCTGGTCAACAGGGCAGAAGGTAAAAAAAGTCAAGTTGTCGACTTCCCTGCCAAGTTTTGCAGAGGGGTGAGTCCTCAGGCTCCCTCCCTGGGTGAAAGAGATGCAAAAAGGCCCTGGAAGGCAGAGAGAGTTCCAGTTCTTTTGGAGACAGAGTTTAACCCTGGCCTTTCTATCATGCTCATTAACCACCAGAAGCTCATAATCTTAAGTTACAGAGACCTGGACAAAACCCAAAAAAACCTAAGGGAAACTGACATTCGAACACACAGATAAAACACATTTTTATAGCTCTTACTACCGGAGGTTGTTTGATGCACCCAGGACAGACAAGAAGAGAATCAGAGATGCTTAAGAAGAAGGTATAAAGCAAGAAGCTTTAAGAAGACGAGAGCACCGTAATACTGAAAATATAACGCCCTAAATATTCTAACTTTGCTGAAGCACTTAGCATGTACACAAGAAAATGGCAGCTGTTTCTAGCAAATCATCTTGACTCTGATGAACCCAGGACACAGCAGAATTGGAAATGAACTGCATGATCAGAATCACGCCCGTATTAGGTGATTATTAATGCAGTGTAAGACACTGACGACATTAGACCATATGGATAAACTTTATTTTCATTTCCAAATGCCACATAATCCAAATGCTTTCTTGCCCGTAGTTATAATAATCTTTTGGTTTCATACTTGGAAGGCAGAAGGGTTTCATTAATAAGTTGTCCCCTTTTTTTTTTTTTTAGATGTTGGGGGTAGGAGTTTATTAATTTATTTATTTATTTTTGCTGCGTTGGGTCTTCGTTTCTGTGCGAGGGCTTTCTCTAGTTGTGGCAAGCAGAGGCCACTCTTCATCACGGTGCGTGGGTCTCTCACTATCGCAGCCTCTCTTGTTGCGGAGCACAGGCTCCAGACGCGCAGGCTCAGTAGTTGTGGCTCACGGGCCTAGTTGCTCCGTGGCATGTGGGATCCTCCCAGACCAGGGCTCAAACCCGTGTCTCCTGCATTAGCAGGCAGATTCTCAACCACTGCGCCACCAGCGAAGCCCCAGTTGCCCCTTTTTTATTGCCAAAAGTTGTTGGAAAATAAAGATACATTTTTAAACAGAAAGATGAAAATGATCTATAACTTCTGTGACAGTGTTGAAGTTGTAAAGATGGGAATGTATAATAAAACTTGAGCAGCCACTGTGGAGAACAGTATGGAGGCTCCTTAAAAAACTAAAAACAGAGCTACCATATGATCCAGTGATCCCACTCCTGGGCATACATCTGGAGAAAACTATTATTCAAAAAGATACATGCACCCCAATGTTCATAGCAGCACTATTCAAAACAGCCAAGACATGGAAACAACCTAAGTGTCCACTGACGGATGAATGGATAAAGATGTCGTACATATATACAATGGAATATTACTCAGCCATAAAAAAGAATGAAGTAATGCCATTTGCAGCAACATGGATGGACCTCAAGATTGTAACACTAAGTGAAGTAAGCCAGACAGAGAAAGACAAATATCATATGATATCACTTATATGCGGGATCTAAAGAAACGATGCAAATGAACTCATTTACAAAACAGAAATAGACCCACATACATAGAAAACAAACTTATGGTTACCAAAGGGGAAGAGAGGGAGGGATAAATGAGGAGTTTGGGATTAACAGATACACACTACTATATATAAAATAGATAACCAACAAGGACCTACTGTACAGCACAGGGAACAATACTCGATATCTTGTAATAACCTATAAGGGAAAAGAATCTGAAAAAGAATATATATTCTTATATATATTCATATATATATAATACATATATATAAAAAAACTGAATTGCTTTGTTGTACACCTGAAACTAACAAAGCATTGTAAGTCAACTATATTTCAATAAAAATTAAAAAAATATGCATTTACAAAAATAGTTGTAAAGGTTTTGAAAAGGAAGCTGGCATGTCTCCCCTGGGTGCCAGCGTGCAGATGCTGGTCATCTTCTCCAGAGCCCCCTTTTCTCCAGCCAAACACGCTAGTCTAAGGGGCAGAATCTAGGCTTGGGTGTTCTCCACAGGTGTTCTGGATAGAGGTAGCACTGGCTCCAGACCCACAGCTGCAGTTACAACAGTACATTTGCTCTCCACTTCTGTGCCAGCTCACTGGAAAAGCATTCTTAAGCCAGGTCTCCCCAGGAGCACTAAAGTGGAGGACCGAGATAATTAGCACCATCATTCAGGCAAAACGTCCCCCCTTTGCTGGAATTTCTTTAATTTGCTTTGGACTGAGTTATGCAGATAATTGCCCCAATATTTTCTTTTGTTTTGCCTGTGAAGAGAGACATAGTCAAGTTCTCCAGACTTCCCTCTTCGTCTTCTCTTGCTTGTGTTTCTCTAATCCTTACAGGTTAGGAAATGACAGTGAAAGTGCTTCTCACTGCTGGTGGGAGGTGGTGGTGGAGGGCGGATGTGTGCTCCAATAAAAGCCAAGCTTGTACTGGAAAGATCTTTCTCCTCTCTAATCCTCCGTGTGTGAACTAATTTCAGTGATGTCATGCTACACACTCCACTGCTGATCTTCCTTAAGCACAAAAGAAGCCCATTAAGGACTCATGAGAACCTGCTCAAATCCAGCAGAGGTCCAGCTGGAGACCCACAGCTTTAGGCTCGTGTCCGTTAAGCACATACTCTGTGTCCGTGAACCTTCAAAACATGGCTCCCATGTCCTCAGCAAGCCTTCCTGCATTAACCTCACCCTTTGACCACAGACACAAATGTCTCACTGGGGGCCAGCCAGGCAGGTACTGCAAGGGAGTGAAGCAGGTCTAAGGCAATAAGGAGTGGTGGGCACTGGAGAAATGGAAGGGGAGACAGCCTCTCAGTTCCAGAGGGTGGATGCCCCATAAGGGTCCCCGAAATTGTAAATTGCAGGAGAAACCAGAAATACAGATTTTATAGGAACTGTCTGAATTCTAAGTATTGTCAAATAATTCAAATTTAAAAGACTATGTAGCCCAAACAAAGCATGTTTGTGGACACTTCTGCTCTCCACTAATACAGCACTTAGAAACTTAATTGTGTTGGAAGGGAGGGGAGTGGAAACTGACATATAATACATAACTACTGTATGGCAGTGCTCTGCAAGTGTTCTCTCATTTAATCCTAGTAACCTGGTAAGAGCTATTTTTACTTCCTATTTTATAGATGGAGGAACTGAGTCTCAAGGACTTAAGTAAGTTGTCCAAATGGTGGAGCTGGAATTGCACCCCAGATCTCTCTTGACCCCAAAGGTACCCATTCTAGAACAATGTGCTGTATCGAGTAAAGTATTTCATTAATTTACATTTCCTCACAAGTTTACATTACAATTATCACCAAGTTGCTTTCAAACGTGAATACTCTATCACCTCATAACTAAATATTATGAATTGAAAAAAGTAAGATTAATTTACTAGCACCTAGCCAACACTTTACACAAAGCAGGTGGTATTAAATACGCTTGTTAATTGAATTAACAATTGTCACACCAAAGCATTAGAAAAGACAGTTTTTCTGCAACCTCCTAATCAAAAGTAGCTTGCTTGGTCACGGAGGTTTTGAGTCATTGCTTGGGATTTTTGATTTGTCCTCATGCACAGCTAAATGCTATAGTCCATAATTACAGATGGTTGAGGAAGGGTAGATTTAGAATTGGGAGTTGGAAGTAAGTGTGGATAAATTGAAATTTATTCTCTCTCTTTTTCTCCTATCTATTTCTCTTTTGGACTTTGTGTTTCAGATCTATATTTTATATTTTAAAGAAAACTTTAAAAACTCTCAGAAAAATATTGTGAACTTAATGAAATAGTGCTTTGTGCAGGAAAACTGAAGTGGAGGCAATTTTCTTTGCAATCTTATCTAAAGACACAAGTAAATTTATTTTCCATTTTGATTTTTAAACAAATGGTTTGCTTGAGATATTTCAATCTCAAATCTCTAAATTTGGATTGAATGAATCTCAAAGACCCTTAGTAACAACAACAACTAAAAATGTTCCTACCAACACCTAAAAATGGAGCATAAAAAATTAGAGAGAGGACTTTCGGTTTATGGTTGGGCATGTAAGGAGCTTGGAGGTCATCACTCTGTCCTAACAACAAGTAAAAAGCTAAAGAGACAGAAAATCAACAACTCCTTCTAACTTGTCAGATAACTGAGGTCACAGGGCCAACCAGTGCCCCCCAAATTACAGAGACAAACAGGCGGATACAGAGAATCACAACTCACCAGAGCAGAAACCCATGAGCAGAAATCTATGTGAGAATCATCACTGGGGTAGATAAATCTAAACTAGAATTGAATTATTGGAGGGTCAGTGTGGACAAGTCTGAGACTTAAAAACTCCAAGGACGTCCAGACTTAGGGGTACCCTACACCTTTTTGAATTTTATCTCCAGGAACCCTACCTCATTCTCAAAGTAAAGACTGGAGGAAAAAATTGGGCTTCCAGCAGGAGGAGGGGGGAAAGTAGACATTTTGAAATACACCCAGAGCATTCTGTGCTTTTTAAAAGGGCTTGCCCTCAAGAATACTATTTTACTAGATGGTTGAGGAAGGCAGAGCCTGTTGGGGCAAGGAAAATATCCAAATCCAGCTGTCTCCAGCCATCCTGTCCACCCAAGGTGAGGGCACTGAAGCACCTGTGCAGGTCACAGCTCAGGGACACAAGTTCACTAACAGATTGAGACCCAATCATAGGTCACCTCCTCTCCCCCAACACCTTACTATCACATTACTAAAGACCTATTTGCAGAAGTCTTTTTCCCCTGGTACATCAAGTCTGGACATCAGTAAAAAATTACAATGCATACTAAAAGGCAAAAAAACACAGTTTAGAGACAGAGGAAGCATTGGAATAAGGCTCATATGGGAGGGATGTTGGCATTATCAGACTGGGAATTTAAAATAACTATGAGTCATAGGCTAAAGGTTCTAATAGAAAAAGTAGACAACATGCAAGAACAGATGGAAAACAAAAGCAGAGAGGTGAAAAATTCTAAGAATCAGAAAGAAATGCTAGAGATAAAAAAAAAAAAACCTGCAACAAAAACAAAGGATGCCTTTCATGGGCTCATTAGGAGAATGGACACAGCTGAGGAATGCTTCTCTGAGCCAGAGGATATGACAATAGAAACTTCCAAAACAAAAAAGCAAAGGGAAAAAAAGGCTGTAAAACAAGATAACAGTATATCCTGAAACTTTGGGACAACTAAAAAAGGTGTAACATGTGTATAGTGAGAAACCAGAAGGAGAAAGGAAGAAAGAGAAGTCACTATTTCTATTAGCCAAAGAAACAGTGACTGAGAATTTTCCCCAGTTAATGTCAGACATCAAAACAAAGACCTGAGAAGCTCAAAGGACACCAAGAAGGATAAATACCAGCAATTCTACACCTAGCGTATTCAAACTTCAGAAAGTCAAAGACAAAGAAAAAATGTTGAAACAAGCCCAAGGGGAAAAATAAACCCTACTTATAGAGTAGCAAAGATAAGAATTATACCTGACTTCTTCTCAGAAACCATGCAAGCAAAAAGAGAGTGGAGTGAAATATTTAAACTGTTGAGAGAAAAATACCACCAACTTAGAATTCTGTACCCTGTGAAATTAGCCTTCAAAACTGAAGGAAAAATAAACTTTCTCAGACAAAAATTGAGGATATCCTGTGATAAACCATAATGGAAAAGAATATATAAAGAAATGTATATATGTGTATAACTGAATCAGTTTACTGTACAGCAGAAATTAATGCAATATTGTAAATCAACTATACTTCAATAAAAAATAAATAGAGAAATAGAGGGAATTTGTGGCCAGCAGACCTGCCTTGCAAGAAATCTTAAAAGAAGTTCCTCAGCAAGAAGGAAAATGACATAGGTCAGAAGGAGATCTACATTAAGAAGAGGATTAGAGAAGGAATAAATGAAAGTGAAATAAAAACTTTTATTTTGCTTATTCTTAATTGATCTAACAAATAACAGTTTGTTCAAAATAATAACAGCGACAATATTGTTGATGGTTATAGTTTATGTATGAGTGAAGTGAATGACAGAATGAATCAAAGGACATGGCGGAGGAATTAGGCATATTTCATTATTCTAAAGTACTTACGCTGTGATACACTATAGTGTTATTTGCAAGTGGACTTGATTTGGTTGTAAATGCTTATTGCTAACTTTAGGCAAGACCTGACTAATATACGTTGTTAGAAGAAAACCACTTTAAAAATAAAGATACATGTAGATTAAAAGTAAAGGGATGCAGGGACCTCCCTGGTGGTGCAGTGGTTAAGGCTCCAAGCTCCCAATGCAGGGGACCCAGCTTCGATCCCTGGTCAGGGAACTAGAGCCCACATGCATGCCACAACTAAGAGTTTGCATGCCACAACTAAGAGTTTGCATGCCACAACTAAGGAGCACACATGCTGCAACTAAGACCCGGTGCAACCAAATAAATAAATAAATAAAATATTAAAAGAAAGAAAACAGTGTTTGCTTTAAAAAAAAAAAAAAAAGTAAAGGGATGGAGAAAGTTATAACCTGCTAAGAGTAATCAAAAGAAAGCAGGAGTAGCTTTTAAAATTTCAGACAAAGCAAATGTCAAAGCAAGGAAAGTTATCTGGGGTAAGAAGGGCATTAGGTAACAATAAAGGGGTCAGTTCTCAAGAAGACATAACAATCCTTAATGTGTATGTGCCCAAAAACAGAGCATCAAACTATGTGAAAAAGAAAAACTGGATAGAACTGCAAGAAGAAATAGATGATTCCACTACTATCATTGGAGACTTCAACACCTCTCGACCAGAAATGGACAGATTCATAAGGCAGGTAATGAGTAAGGACATAGCTGAACTCAAAAGCATCATCAATCAACCTGATATATCAATAACTGACATCTATAGAATACTTCATCCGACAATACTGGAACACATATTCAAGTTTACAGAGAATATTCACAAAGATAGAGCTCATTCTGGGCTATAAAACACACCTTGATAAGTTCAAAAGAATAGAAACCATATGATCCAGCAATCATGCTCCTTGGTATTTACCCAAAGGAGCTGAAAACTTTTGTCCACATAAAAATGGCACACTGATGTTTCTAAAAGTTATATTCATAATTGCCAAAACTTGGAAGTGACCAAGATGTCCTTCAATAGATGAATGGATAAATGAACTGTGGTCCATTCAGACAATGAAATATTATCCAGCACTGAAAAGAAATGAGCAATCGAGCTGTAAAAGACATGGGGGAAACATAAATGCATATCACCAAGTGAAGAAGCCAATCTGCAAAGGCTTCCTGCTCTATGATTCCAACTGCAAGACATTCTGGAAAAGACAAAACTATGGAGACAATAAAAAGATCAGTGTTTGCCTGGGATAAACCATAATGGAAAGAATATAAAAAATGAATGTATGTATGTGCATAACTGAGCCACTTTGCTGTACAGCAGAAATTAGCACAACATTGTAAATCAACTATACTTCAATTAAAAACAGAGGATTTTTAGGGCAGTATGATATTATAATGGTGGGTATGTGTCCTTATTCAGCTGTTAAAAACTATGGTACATATGACACCGAGTGGACCCTAATGTAAACTAGGTACTTCAGGTGACAATGACGTGTCATCAGTTGTAACAAATGTACAATTCTGGTCCAGTATGTTGACAGAGGGGGAAGCTGTGTGTGTGGGGGGGCAGAGTGTATACGGGAGCTCTCTGTTCTCTTGCTGTACTTCTTGCTTGATTTTGCTGTAAACCTAAAACTGCTCTAAAAAATAAAGTCTATTAAAAAAACACTGCAATACTGCCTGGAAAAAAAATTAAGAGGGAGAAAAAGGATAGTTAGAGCCCTAAATTTCCCAACTAGAACAAAAGAGGAGAAGGAAAGAAATGTGGGATGAATTCAAATTAAAAGGATGGCCCTTCATGCTTATTCTATTCCAACATTTCTTTTGTATTTCTTCCCTGGCATAAAAATAAAAAACAAGGAACAAGGGCAAGGTAATTGGAAGAAAACTCCTTGGCAAGTTATTAACTATGTGACAGGCATGACTTAGAGCCAGTAAAGAAAACATGGTGAAGAATGATGTCTTCAGCATCGTGTCCTATGGGAGGAAGAGCCGCAGGACAATGGCCACCAGTTAGGAGACCCAAGGGCAGCATGGTTGGGAGGAAAGCAGAAATAACTCCTCCTCTTCTTTTCCTCCCTGAATCTGAACTGAGTGGCAGTTGTCAGAAGATCAGGGTGGAAGGGCATGTTTGCCATGTGCACCAAGCAGATTCAAGGAGAAGGAATCCAAAGGTCAACCTCAATTTGGACCCTAGTCAAGCTCCTGGTTTATTGCAACTCAGGGTTATAGGACACAGTTCCCCAACGAGCCCGACTGGCCCCGCTCCCAACCCTAATAGAGACCCTGCCATGTTGGGTTACGCCAACAAAGATCATGACCAACAGAGGACTTGGTAACACTGACCTGAAGATCAGTGGTTGGCTATAAAAAAAAGGTATCTTCATTCTTAAATGATCTGTCGTTTAAAATTCTACAGGGAAGGCAAAACTCGAGGATTTGCAAATTGCATATAGACATAAGAAGGAAAAGGCAAATGGCTTTCTGGTCCTGGCTTCTACAATTAAAGTGTGTGCTTCGACTTAGTTAAGGACTGGTGCAGAAGCTGGAACGGAGAAGAAGTATTTAATTTTTTCTCACAGTAGGGATGAAGTAGCTATTGGTTGAGTCAAAGAATGTATACATTATACCAAATTGCCAAGATACAGCTGAATAAACCTCAGTGAATAGGGGGCTGTCTCCGTAAAGATGGATCTGTGAGAACTACCAGATGATGTTGTTTTTAAAGGCAAAATTTTAAGGAAAAGGAAAAGAAGATGATCCGACATTTTAAGTACTTTCAACGCAGAAGAAGTGGCACTATAACAGTTAATAGAAAAACAAAGAGGATAATGATTACAAAAACTTATGTAGGGCTTGAGATAAACCGGGCACGTTACATTCATTAACTCTTAATTCTCACAACAGCCCAGTGAGGAGATTACTGTTGTTATCCCAATCTTAGAGAGAGGGAAACTGAGGTACAGTGTTGTTAAGTTTCCCAAGGCCATATGGCCAGACAACTCTAGACCTCTGGCATCGTTTCCTGTGTTGAGATAAAACCATCTCCATGAGACTGTTATTGGCCTCATTAAGCAAACTTTATTGGTTGCTTATATCTGGACACAGAAAATAAAGACTAGTTTTCTTTGCCAGCTGGGACTTTGTGGCCGACGACCAACGTAAGAGTGTTCTTCTAACTTCACTGCTCACTGTATCATCACCTAAGAAACCACCGCGTCCATGTCTTGCAGACACAGCGCTATGGACACACTCATTCCCCACCCAGCTGCCTTCTGGTTCCCACTGACTAGTGAACATGGCGCGTGTTAATCACAAAGAATAGAGTTTCACGTTGAGACAAGTCAGGGTTTTGATCTTGGTTGGGTCTCTTTTTCAGAGTTTATCTCTTGACCCTGTGATGAGATAAATTTATAGGCTGGAGTTGCCTCAGGCAGACTGAGAGGGGGCCTTCGACACTGGCCTTCCTCCCCTGCAACTGAGGAGTGGGGGCCGATTTTATTAACATATTACTTAAGGCTACAGCTTTATGTTGGGTTAGCTAGAGGCAAAGATGCCCTAGAATGCTCCACTGACCAGTCAGGGTGTCTGCAAGGAACACACACCAGCCAAGAGAAGCAAAGAACCTGCGGACCTCTTAGGCTAGTAGCTGTCAGGATCTCTCTTTGTACCCATGTACACATACCATAACCATGAGTATTTCATGTTGAAGAGGCTCAAATAACAGAGTCATATTATACAAATTTAATGAAAAATTAGTCTTTCTCAAACTTAGAAGTTGTAAAGGAAATATCTGGAAAAGGTTGACTCTCTTTGAAAACAAGTTGAAATTACATGTATTACAATCCAGGATCACTTCAAAATCATGATGTGTATATCTTTTGTATGACTCTGATGATGACAGTTATTATTACAAATTACAATAAATAAAGGGATTGGGGACGTGTTATTTATTGCAAGAAAATTCATGGACTCATGTGGGAACAACATAATTCCAATATCCTATGTTTTATTTTTGGAATCAACAGAATTAAGAATAGAATCTGTTATTTTCTGGAGGGAGTCCAAGTACCTAAAGCTTTTTAACCATAGAGTGTTCGACTGATAAAACTTTTCCTCACCCTTGAGTTTCAAAGGAACCTCTGATTGGAAAACATTATCTGGATATGGTTGGGGAACATTGTTTTTATTCTCAGCCCACAGGTGTTTCACTATGCTTCTTGGCAAATGTTAGCATTAGCTACGTGAGGACAAGGCTTTTGCCTCTTTTGTTTGCTGTATATGCCCTGTCCTAGAACTGTACTGGCCTGTGGTAGGCATTCAACAAATATTTCTATTTGTTCTTATTCTGGTTATCTGATTAATCATAATATTATTTCCTAATTATAAAAATATGGGATGAACATATTTGTGTGTGAGAGGGAGAGACAGAGAGAGACAGTGACTCTGATGCACAGCTGATGAAGCTAAAGGTCTCTGGGTCAGTACTTGGAATTGACATGCACTTCTCAGGGCTCAATCCTATAGCTTTTCAGTTTGTGGAAAGAATGAAAAGGACCCTGACAGTTTGGAAACACAAAACATGGATGTAGATGTATTTTTCTAAGTGATAAAAGAGGAACTGAAAGAAAAACCCACAACCCTTTTTTTGGGTAACTTGAACTTAACATTATCCCTATAACAGCCTTGGAGGAAAAGCCGCTGGGTCAATCCTGAAATGCACTTAATTATCACTCTCCCCTGTTTTTTCTATCTGCTTGGGCATCTTCCCCACCTCCCTGGTTACCTTTCCTACCAAAGAGAAATTCCTTGAGAGCCCAACTTTTCCCCATACCCTCCCCCATTTTCTATCTGGCCCAGAGGGCGAGAGCGCCTGTTTTATAACTGACTGGTGATGTTTTTAAGCTGGCCTCATCCAAAAACAGGCTGCAGCAAGGACCAATGAGCACACACACACTCTGCTCTCCCGACACACACATCTTCCACTCGGGAGTAACTCACAGCTCATACGAGCGCCTACTGTAATTTCCCAGATCAGCCTAAGATTTTGAAACATTAAAAAAAGCCAGTAGTAAAAATAATAGATGCAGTATCTGTCAGTCTTAGTAATATTTTGTTTAGTCTTATTTCTCGCATCAGGGCAATATGAATCCACAGGGACTAGAACCAGCGATGGCACAGAAAATAGGAAATGGGTAAAATCCACAACAGAGCAAAACAGGAATAAAGTGACATTAGTGCTAGCGGGTCCCCACTCACAGTCAGCTTATGTGGCTGAATTCTGTGTGTGTACATTATCTTGAGATTTAATGGTTTCAAAAATGTCCCTCTGCCGCAAGACTAAATGGGTACACTGTTGATCCTCCATCAGACTATAAATACGAGTGAGAAAGAGAGAAATTTTTAATGCGTGTCATATCGGAATAGTACCTCCAGTTTCCTCTTGACCAAGTTTGTTAAGCTCACTACAAAATTGGAATGCCTATGAAAAACAGAGCAAGCCATTGGTGACATCACGCAGGGAAATCAGAGTCCAATAAACAAGAAAACTGTGTGTTCTGTTTCCGAATTAACCAGGGACATTATAAAAAAATCCAGGTGACCCCTTGGATATGCAGAACTAAGTATCCAAGAAGCTCATAAACACATAGAATGAAAACTTTTCACAAAATCGTTCTATTCCAAGTGTAAAATACAGCTGCTGGTTAATTTATTCAGGGGCAAATACAGCCCATTTCTTTTGGGGCTCTAGCAACCTGTGTGGAACACAGCAACTGAGAGACATTGCTGCAGAAGCACCAGCTTTAATATTTCATTACTTACAGGCATCCCTACGGCCATCTGACTGGCCATTGGGCCTTTCTAAAAATCCATTTATCTACCAACCACTCTTCCCAATCCAGGCCTATGTTTTCTTAACTTATTCTAAACTGTGGTCACTTTATTGACAAAAATATTCTTTTCCCCATGGAAAGATACAAAAATCACACTTAAAACTTTTTACCTCTGATTCTGAATTTGTAAGTTTCTCTTTTTTACAGATAAAGGCAAAGCAAACTACATTTACTTTAGTACTTTGGTACACTGGTAGCAAAAGGTTCTTACTTGTTATTAGAAATGTGAAAAGCAAATAATCTCGCCTTTATATGCTATTTATTTATTATGTATGTGTGTATGAGGCAGCGGGGGTTGATGGGAGACAGGAATTTTTTTTCAAAATTAAAATGAAATCTCAACAGTAACACCAAAGTTGTACTAAATTATCATATTTAGCAAGTTGTGTTTTCCCACATACTCACCAACACTTGATATCAGTTAAAAATGTTTGCCAATCTGATGGGTAAAACAATGGCATGTCATATTGTGTAGATTTGCATATAACTGATTATGTGTGAGGTTGAATATATTTTCAAATGTCACTTAGCCATACATTGGTATTCTGTAAGTTGCCTATGTATATTTTATATCCATTTGTACATTTGGGTTTGTCTTTTCTTATTGATGTCTAGATATTTTTTTACAGTTAGGCCACTAGTGCTTCGACATATAAATATTAAGAATATTTTCTTCTATAGCTTGTTTTAAAATTTTGTTTATGGTGTCCTTTGGTATACAAAAGTGTATGATTATGTCCATGATGGTTTTAGGGCATTCCCTGCCCGGGGGTTACAAAGATATTCCCCTATACTTTATTATGCCTGGTGCTCTTTCTCTTCCTAGTGACAAAGGGGATGAATTAGATGCTGGCTTCTCAGGTATGGCAAAAAGATACACAGACAAGAGGGTTTAAGATGGTGGTGACAGTAGCTGACGTAGGTCTAGAAGCAACCAGGTTCAATGAGCACCCCTGAAGCCAGAATGTATTCTCTAAGTGCCACTGCCTACCAAAACCCCCAAGATTTCTTGCAGAAATGGCTGATTCCAGTCATGGGGCAGACAATGAATAAGATTAGCTGAGACCACCCTGTTGGACCAGAAAGCAAGGAAGCTCCAAAGATTTCTGGAGTCATGTTGAAAGAACACAAGAGACAACCTGAAGGGGCTCCTCCTGGCCAAAGAGGAGATGCTCTCAACATGCAAACGCTAGTTACTGTAAAGCGTTCAAACATATTAAATAGGTAAAAATCCCTGAGTCCATAATGGTACTACTGGTTACTGTATAAAGTTGTTATGACACCGATTCATTCTGAAACTAGAAAATAAAGGGAATGAATTAAACGTTTATCTCGAGTTTCCTATAGGAACTGTATTTCAGAATAACCAAATATTTGAGCCGAGATGGCACTTAATAAATATGGATGGAGTGATGGAATTAGGATGTCACCATTTTGAAACCCCTAATAAAATAATAGATCTAGGCAATCATCATCAGTAGCTTAAAAAGCCATTAAGTGAAAGGCTGAAGTGGAACTTTGTAATGGATGGATCAGGCTGGTGAAACCGCCACCCGCCAAACAATCTGAGCGCTACGTGCTTCCCGATGCAGCGTGATGGGAAGTAAAAGCATGACCACAAGCAGTTCCTACCAAAACAAGAAGCCTGAATCTGATTCAGCCTCCCGCTCTCACCCAGATCACAGTAAGCACAGATGGTGAAAGGCACCTTAGATGACACACCAAGAACAGGTCAGCAAACCTCAGAATGCAGGAGATTCCACAGGATGAATGGCTTATTCAACAAGTGAGGGCGGGTGGAACACGTGAACCCCTGTTATGAATGAAGACACACCTACGAAAGGCTAGGCGACCAGCACGGTAGCCAGGTCTCCAACCCTTTAATTCATTTTTCCCAATACATTCTGACCAAGGCCTCTAGCTTGACAAGCTCAGAGCCAGAACTTTCATAGCGATAATTGGGGTTTTCCACGTTTCAATGGAAATTCACAGAAAAGTGAATTGAGATGCACTTGCCATACGAACCCACTGAAGTGATTGTTCCAAATGCAGAGCTCAAAAGTAACAATGAAGCTGATTTCTACAAATAGAAAAATAGCCTTCCTTTTAATTGAGCACTTCATCCTGCAAAGGGGATTCTCCTTTTCCTCATTAATGGTCTTTCCTCTTTTCTTGTGATTGAAGAGTCATATGGTTTAAATAAAAAGTGAGAAACTGAGCCAACTCAGGTGATGGCTGCGTGATTCGTAGGAGCAAATAACACAGACATGAAAGACATTTCCAGCAAAGTATGACGGACTTTCAAATTATCCTTCTCTAGCTAATTAGCATTTTAGAAAAATCGGGTTTAATCATTAGAGAAGCCCTCTGCTTATCTGGGAGCTGTCTTGTGAACAGTGCCGGCAACTTTCAGGGGAGATGTATCCAGCAGGTACTGCATTTTCTTTCGATTTCTGAAGCAAACAGAAATACTGCCCTCCCCCTCCCCACTCCCAACTAATTCAAACATAATGACCTGTCTGTGTCATGCTATGGCGTTTCTTCACGCACAGCAAAGAGTTAAGGGGGAAGGGACGCGGGTAGGAGGTATTTGAAAGCTTCCCTTGCATAGGCTATATACACAGAAGAGATTCATGGCTTTGTTTAATTTATAAAACACCTACCTCCCCATTAAATGGCATGACAGCAAACTTAGATGGCAGCTGATATAAATCACAATTCATATTGTGTGGGGTATTGGCTTGAGCAGTGTGAACAGTTAAGACTCCTGGGGGTGAGGGGAACAGCAAAAACAGCCCAAATCATCCTCAGTCACATGCACATTTCTTTTTCAAC